>NC_091301.1:41991426-42088926 GCF_038502225.1 Cherax quadricarinatus | reverse complement strand
AACCACAAACTTCTGCCCCACATTCTAATACTGCATTTTTAAAACTATTCCAACCCTCTTCAACCCCCCCACTACTCATCTTTGCACTAGCCCACCTTTCTGCCAATAGTCGCTTATATCTCACCCGAACTTCCTCCTCCCTTAGTTTATACACATTCTCCTCCCTCTTACTTGTTGTTGCCACCTTCCTCTTTTCCCATCTACCTCTTACTCTAACTGTAGCTACAACTAAATAATGATCCGGTATATCAGTTGCCCCTCTATAAACATGTACATCCTGGAGCCTACCCATCAACCATTTATCCACCAATACATAATCTAATAAACTACTTTCATTACGTGCTACATAATACCTTGTATATTTATTTATCCTCTTTTTCATAAAATATGTATTACTTATTACCAAATCTCTTTCTACACATAGCTCTATTAAAGGCTTCCCCTTTACATTTACCCCTGGCATCCCAAATTTACCTACTACTCCCTCCATAACATTTTTACCCATTTTAGCATTGAAATCCCCAACCACCATTACTCTCACACTTGATTCACGCATTCACTCAACATTTCCCAAAATCTCTCTCTCTACACTTTTCTCTTCTCCAGGTGCATACATGCTTATAACCCTTTTCACATCCAATCTTTATTTTACTCCACATAATCCTTGAATTAATACATTTATAGTCCCTCTTTTCCTGCCATAGCTTATCCTTCAACATTATTGCTACTCCTTCTTTAGCTCTAGCTCTATTTGAAACCCCTGACCTAATCCCATTTATTCCTCTCCATTGAAACTCTCCCACCCCCTTCAGCTTTGTTTCACTTGAAGCCAGTACATCCAGCTTCTTCTCATTCATAATATCCACAATCATCTCTTTCTCATCATTTACACAACATCCACGCACATTCAGACTTCCCACTTTGATAATAATATATTGGTGTGGAGTTAAAAGATAAAGAATCACACAAAGTGGGAGTTGTCACAGTTGCTCCTTGCTGATGACACTGTGCTCTTGGGTGATTCTGAAGAGAAGCTGCAGAGGTTGGTGGATGAATTTGGTAGGGTATGTAAAAGAAAATTGAAAGTGAATACAGGAAAGAGTAAGGTTATGAGGATAACAAAAAGATTAGGTGATGAAAGATTGGATATCAGATTGGAGGGAGAGAGTATGGAGGAGGTGATATTTGGGAGTGGACGTGTCAGCAGATGGGTCTATGAAAGATGAGGTGAATCATAGTATTGATGAGGGGAAAAGGGTGAGTGGTGCACTTAGGAGTCTTTGGAGACAAAGAACTCTGTCCTTGGAAGCAAAGAGGAGAATGTATGAGAGTATAGTTTTACCAACACTCCTGTATGGGTGTGAAGCATGGGTGATGAATGTTGCAGCGAGGAGAAGGCTGGAGGCAGTGGAGATGTCATGTCTGTGGGCAATGTGTGGTGTGAATATAATGCAGAGAATTCGTAGTTTGGAAGTTAGGAAGAGGTGCGGGATTGCCAAAACTGTTGTCCAGAGGGCGGAGGAAGGGTTGTTGAGGTGGTTCGGACATGCAGAGAGAATGGAGCAAAACAGAATGACTTCAAGAGTGTATCAGTCTGTAGTGGAAGGAAGGTGGGGTAGAGGTCAGCCTAGGAAAGGTTGGAGGGAGGGGGTAAAGGAGGTTTTGTGTGCGAGGGGCTTGGACTTCCAGCGGGCATACGAGAGCGTGTTTGATAGGAGTGAATGGAGACAAATGGTTTTTAATACTTGACGTGCTGTTGGAGTGTGAGCAAAGTAACGTTTATGAAGGGATTCAGGGAAACAAGCAGGCCGGACTTGAGTCCTGGAGATGAGAAGTAAAGTGCCTGCACTCTGAAGGAGGGGTGTTAATGTTTCAGTTTAAAAACTGTAGTGTAAAGCACCCTTCTGGCAAGACAGTGATGGAGTGAATGATGGTGAAAGTTTTTCTTTTTTGGGCCACCCTGCCTTGGTGGGAATTGGCCAGTGTGTTAATAAAAAAATATTTTTGTTTTTCCCACAACAAGTCAGCCGTCTCCTACCAAGGCAGGGTGACCGAAAGAGAATGAAAATCCCCAAAAAGAAAATACTTTCATCATTACTCAACACTTTCACCTCACTCACACATAATCAGTTTTTGCAGAGGTGCCCAGAATACAACAGCTTAGAAGTATATACGTATAAAAATACACAATATATCTCTCCAAACTGCCAATATCTCAAACCCCTCCTTTAGAGTGCAGGCATTGTACTTCCCATTTCCAGGACTCAAGTCCGGTTATATAAAAATAACCCATTTCCCTGAATCCCTTCACTAAATATTACCCTGCTCACACTCCAACAGATCGCTAGGTCCCAAATACCATTCTTCTCCAATCACTCCTATTGAACACGCTCACAAGTCGGCCGTCTCCCACCGAGGCAGGGTGACCCAAAAAGAAAGAAAATCCCCAAAAAAGAAAATACTTTCATCATCATTCAACACTTTCATATAGTTAGTTACAGTAAGAGGTAGACAGGATAAGAGGAAACTGGCAACAAGTAAGAGGGAGGTGAAAGTGTATAAACTAAGGGAGGAGGAAGTTCGGGTGAAATATAAGCAACTAGTGGCAGAAAGGTGGGCTGGTGCAGGTATGAGTAGTGGGGGGGTTGAAGAGGGTTGGAATAGTTTTAAAAATGCAGTATTAGAATGTGGGGCAGGAGTTTGTGCTTATAGGAGGGTGGGTGCAGGAGGAAAGAGGAGTGATTGGTGGAATGATGAAGGGTGTGATAAAAGAGAAAAAGGTAGCATATGAGAGATGTTTAAACAAAGCAGTGTTATAAGAAGAGTACAGTATATGGAGAGTAAAAGAAAGGTGAAGAGTGGTGAGAGTGCAAAAGGAGAGCAGATGATAGAGTGGGAGAGGCACTATCAAGAAATTTTAATGAAAATAAGAAAAAAATTTGAAGTGAGTTAAACAAGAAAGCGTAGGGAACAAATGGATTTTTTTTTTTTCAACAAGTCGGCCGTGAAAGAAAGAAAATCCCCAAAAAGAAAATACTTTCATCATCATTCAACACTTTCACCTCACTCACACATAATCACTGTTTTTGCAGAGGTGCCCAGAATACAACAGTTTAGAAGTATATATGTATAAAAATACACAATATATCCCTCCAAACTGCCAATATCTCAAACCCCTCCTTTAGAGTGCAGGCACTGTACTTCCCATTTCCAGGACTCAAGCCCGGTTGTATAAAGTAACCGGTTTCCCTGAATCCCTTCATTAAATATTACCCTGCTCACACTCCAACAGCTCGTCAAGTCCCAAATACCATTTGTCTCCAAACACTCCTATCTAACACGCTCACGCACGCATGCTGGAAGTCCAAACCCCTTGCCCATAACACCTCCTTTACCCCCTCTCTCCATCCTTTTCGAGGACAACCCTAAGCCCGCAAGTTATAATTAACACAAAGGAAGAGGGATGAATGAAGATAACTACTGTCAGGGATTAAATTTTCTTCATGTTTGCAGGCATATTCCAGAAATCTGGTTAAGTTCATAATTTAATTTAGAAGTTGATCTGTTTTTTTTTTTTTTTTTTGTTAACAAGTTGGCTGTCTCCCACCGATGCAGGGTGACCACAAAAAAAAGAAAAAAAAATCCCAAAAAAGAAAATACTTTCATCATCATTCAACACTTTCACCTCAATCATACATAATCACTTCTTTATGACCAATTAATACATATTACCCAATACAATGTTTTTTGCACACAGTAAATTTGCATCCCCATTTTGCAGAACTAACCAAAGTGTCCCAGAACTTCTTACTGGAGATAGCCCACTGGGTATGTTTCTCATAAAGTTGTGAAGACATGTTAGTCTTTGCTTGGGTGTTATATGAACTCTTAATGATGGCAGGGAAACTTATGGTGGTTGCCAGTGTATCTTGTTTTAAAGAGAGTAAGAATGCTTAAAACTGTAATTATCTACGAGTTTGTGAGAATAAGGAGTAGAACTGCCAACTCGCTCTGGTTACCCTCCCTCTAAAATTTCAACCTACTAACTCGTATCCCGTCACATGTATTTTAAGTACCAGTACAGATAATTGGCTTATTTTTTATATTTTACCAGATGGCAGTTCCATAATGACACCATATGAAGAAAGAAAATGCGCGCACACACACAATATACAATTTGGATCATCTCTTTGTTCAGTTCAAATTTCAAAATGCCCCTCATTTGTTAGCTTATGCTCTTCATGGTATTCTGTTTGTGTGCCTCTCAGAGGTTCAAGTTGAAATAATTATTAATTATTCCTGGACTTTTATACACTTATTTTGTGAGCAATTCCACCTACAGGAAGTCTACCTTCATTGTTCCATTCTGTTTCCTAGATTTATAATTCTGCTGTTGTAAGAAACTTTTTTTTTTTTTTTTTTAACACATCAGCCATTTCCCACCAAGGCAGGGTGATCCAAAAAGAAGGAAAAATATTTTTTTATCAACGTTCAACACTTTCACCATCATTTATACATAATCACTGTCTTTGCAGAGGTACTCAGATACAACAGTTTAGTTGTCACTCCAAACAGTAATTAACCATAACAATTCCAGAAGCCTTTCCAGGTATTTCTATCATCTAATTCTACTGTTTTTTGTTACACCATCCACTTTAACTTCGGTTACCAGAAAACTTATGTACACTAGAATAACATGGGCTCAACACTGATCCTTATGAGACTCCATTAGTTACACTCTCCCACCATGGTGTCTTTCCATAACTCTTCCATATGCCATCATATCAAATCTATCTAAATTCTGCATTTCATTCATTCCTCTCATTAATGGCTTATCTTTGAAAGCCTATCATATTTTTATAAGGTTTATATACCATTCAGATGGCCAATGAAGAAAAACAAAATACCAATTGGAATACAATGTTGATTAGCGTAAAAGTATTACGAATATTATTATCGGCAAATTATGGGACTCGACACCTGTGTGTAAAATTTGTGATATTTTAGAGACTTCATAAATTCAGTGGACTGCTTAAACCCCTAGTGAGGAAAACAAGTAATAAAACATCCTGTGTAGCAGGATGGGCTTAAGGGCTCTTGAACCAAGGAGATGAAGCTACCCACATCTTCCTTAGATCAAACCTGATTACTTCCCATTCCTAAGATGCTGCAGGAACCTTACAGGTTTAGCACTTTCCTGCTAATATAATAATAATTATGTGTAGTTATGGGCATATCAGGAATAAAAAGATGAAGGGGAAGGTCATGTTTTGAATATGAAGCATTACCATGACCATTGTAGTATGTACACTAAAGGATAAAAGTGTAGCAATTGTTAAAAACATCAAGTTTCAGGTATTAAGGACAAAGCAGAGCAACAAAAAATCCATCTTTGGGTAATCAGCAATTTATGGCATTAAAATGTAAAACAAAGAAATAAGGATTTTGGGGGAACAATGAATCTGGCACTACTAACAGAGACAGACTGGTTGAGTGACCTTATGTGGTAAATGCAAGCAGATTTCCTTGTCACAATGATTATGAAGTTAATATCTTACATACGCAAGTATCAGATAGACATTCTTCCATAAGTACCTACTAATCTGGATGAACAGGGTTTCAATGCATATGTTAACCCACCCGAAATGAACCCACCTGCTGCCGTTTTTGGTAAACAAATATTTATTGTATTGCATATTTATATGCAAAATTGGAATGTGTAGTAATGTATTTCAAGGAGATACAGTAAGTCCCCTACTTACAACATTTTGCCTAATGATGTTGGCACTTTGGAATCAATAAATGATTTATGAACAATAACTATTTTTTAACATTATCTCTTTAAATATAAACCACAGTACGATTTAAACTAGTTTACATCGATATTAACAAGAAAGACGAAATCCCACAGCTGGTTTTCAATTTGGATGTCTCTCAGCGATCATGTATAGCAGTTTGTGATGTCAATGAGTCTACCTACCTGGAGCATGATGCATCTCTGCTCACACCACCTTCTTCCCTCCTTGCTGCCCATTTGACACACACACATTGAATTTATTAGAAGAATGGACAGCCCAAGTATGACACATTCCTACCCACTCTTACCCCCTATTTCCCCAACCCCAAGCCCCTGCCACCTCCTCTATACCAGTCTCTCTGTGACAATCCAATATACTGCCTGCCCTACACATCTGTATTGTATTAATTCATGTTTGCTATTACTTGCAAGTGAAAAAAAAATGAATGTAAAATATTGGGTAAATATTCATAGTTAAAACACATAAATTATATACATGGAATATCATACTTCAGGAAGGAATGTCAGATTATAACATGGCTGTCAATGAGAAAATAGGCTATGAGATCTGAACAACTGACTTCTAGAGTGCATTAACACTGTACTGTACTTATAAAGGTAATGTGGAACTATGACAACCTGGAGAAAAGGGAAAGTCTACATAGGAAGTCGATGACATACAATGTTCTGCTTTGGACTCAATTAATGACTTGTAAACATGAACTCAATGTTATGACGCAAGGAACAATTTCTCTCTAAAATGGTTGATTCTGGCATTCATAAAGAATGATGACAATGAATGAAGCAGAATGAGGCCTGGAATATCCAATGAGTATATTTAGAACAAAATCCTATAGTTGTTTTCAATGTGTGTGTTGCACGAAGTCAAAAATGGGCACCAGACAAAACTTTGTTACACCAACACACAGTGGAAACTAGGGAATGGAAGGATATGTATTCACAAATGCACATGATTTTTAAGTCTCTTTACATACCTCACTCTAAATTTCTTTATGTTGACATTTATAAGAACAAATCAATAAATCAATCTGAATGTGGGGAAAACCAGTGAGCATATTTTGAACAAAATCTTATGGTTGGTTTTCAATTTAAGTGTCTTGCACTAAGTCAAAGAAAATGAACACCTAGCCAGACAGAATCTTGGATTACCACACACTTTTTCTTGGTTTCAAAATTTTTCTTTGATTTTTCAGTAACCGATTACAGTTGGGGTTATTAGGCTTTGCTCTGGCATTTTAACTGCCTTTTACAACACGATGACCTACTGGGCTGTCCTTGCACTGTGAGAAGGGGTGGGGATGTTGCAAATGAAGGGTAATTTGAATGCAATGTTAGCACACTTTTGGAAAGACAGCAACTGAATGAATGATGGTGGGAGACAGCAGTTGAGTTTAAAAAAATTCTAAAGTATTCTAAATCCCATAAAATATTTAAATAATAGTTATTATTTTTTGTAAATGAAAAACAACAGTACAAAATGTAAAATATTGAATATATATTCTTGGTATATAATTAAATGAAATTAGATATGGAATATTAAGGCTCAAGAATACACCTCCGATGATAACTTGGGTACCTATGGAAAAACAAGTTTCCCAACAGACAACCTATGATGGATTCTGAACAATGCATTAGCGTCACAAGTAGGGGACCTATTGTATTTGCTAATACTTTCTATTATAATTTCAAGAGACAAAAATAATTTTTTTTTTTATATTCTCTTAGTATTGTTAATTGTAAAAAATATATGAAATAAGTAGCACATGAAGACATTTTCAACACAAATTAACACTAGGTTGCTGCATAAAAAATGGTAGCATTTCAAGGTGGCTATAAGGTAAGTCTGAAATGTATGATGACAACACTAATGTAGCTGCCATTTCATAATCAATATTAATAAGATGCATTAAACTGATAAATTATTTGTCAAGTGCCTAATATCACTTATTTCTTACATACTTGTTGTAGTATACAACTGATAAATTTAGTTTTAATATATTTTAAACAATAATAATTATACCACAAATAAAAAGCATGAGTTCACCTTTTGATCATAGTGCATGATTAACTCTCTGAGCAATAATCATTTAACAAGTCAAAATATCAGTTTCTAGCAGAACAAAATATTGAACTGATTTTCAATCTTCCAGCATCAGGGGAAGATAAGAAAAAGCACCAATTCAAAACTCACTCACTCTCAATTCTTATGATCTTATATAATGCAGAATACAAGCATTAATTATTAACCTCATTTACTCAGTATGTTGTTCAGTTAACCTTCATGTGGAATAATTCATATATCTAAAGCAATTACTGTAGGAACTGTACATACAAACCTTAAACCACTTAAGAAGATCGGGGAACTTGGCGAGAAAGGGATGGACTAGTTGAACCAACTCAGAACGGGTAATTATTTCTTCATTATACAATGTGATACATCTTAGGAAATTGTGGTAGGTTTCTTCATGACGTAAAGCTTTCCGAACCTTAAGGAAAATTAAGGAAATTAAACAAAAACGAAGTAATTTTTTCGAACAAAATGAAAACTAATTTACAGCATACTATTATATATAAAATACAGAAAACCCTCGATTTAATGAATTACTAGCAAGTGGAATGGAAGGCCACTAATGACGAATATGAGAAATAGGGATCCAACTGTTTTTGCTTTGATTGTAGCAATGTACAATTTTGTAATCAATGATGATGTCTTAGAATCAATTCTGTTCTTTATTTCCATAGTCCATTAATTCAAATGAGTACTGGTCCTTAACCCTTTGACTGTTTCAGGCCCCTCTCTGAAACTGTCATTCTATGTCGCTCAATTTTTGAAAAAAAAAAAAATTATTTTTTTCTTATGAAATGATAGAGAATCTTTTCCCGATGGTAATGACACCAAAAGTTCGAAATTTGGTCGAAAACTCATGGAATTATGCTCCCGCGAAGTTAGCGGTCTCGGCGACATATGCGTATCGGCGATTTCGCCGACTTTGAGCCCTATTTTCAGCCAATTCCATTGTTCCAGTTGACCAAACTCATAGCTATTTCTTTAGAACTCCATTTTATCTATCAGCTGAGTACAAGAAACCTCCCATTTACTATTTTGGACTACCCAATATGGTGGTCAGAAATTGGCAATTTGGCCAATTTCACGCAAAATAAAAGAGATGCCAATTTCAAAATAGGGTCCAGAATAAACAAGGTAGACATTCGTGGCACTAAAATAACATATGCTCTGTTCATTAGTCACATCTCTAGGCCCCTCTTATATTATTATTGCTTTCTATTTTGATTTTTTATTCATACAAAAAAATACAAAATTTACTGTTATGCAGACGACTGCATTATTGTAAAAATGGTATAAATAATATCAGTGCACTAGTGAAAGAATATTAGACTCCCCAGTTGACGTGTATTGGACGTGTGGTGTGATTTATTTACTCTTGAACACTGGTAAAAATCGAACATTTCCGCTACTTTGAGCTCAGTTTCAAGGTCGTTTTCATAGTAAAAGTAATGAAAATCATCTCTATTTCTGTAATATGTTTTCCATTTTATCACCTAAGACCATGAAAACGCGAATACAATGATAAATACTATACGAAAATACACCTCAAAGTCGGCGTTTTATTCCAAAAAAACGATCAGAGTTTTTTTTTTCTCATTACGCAATGTGTGCTGCAGGATTTTTTTTATGTGGTGCACACTGACCACATAGACCCATTCTCTCACATGTGGGGCTACCAGCTTTCTCCCACTTGATTTGAAGCCGCTAGAATTATTGAGTATATATACGTCAGAAACATTGGCTCGTAAGACGTATATATACGTCGAAAACAGTCAAAGGGTTAACTCACACACAACTTCCTCTACTGCATGTTTTTAATACAGCACATTGTCCCTGAACAAGTTTTAAATTATATTCTTTAAAGAATTCTTTTAAACCTTTCATTGTCACAACCCCTAAAACAAAAACTTCCCCAAATGTCGCAAATTAAACAAATAATTTTATCTCTTAAAATGGTAGAAAATCTTTCCCTAACCATAATGGCTCCAAGAATGTGAAATTTGACTGAAAACTTACTGAATTATGTAAGCACGAAGTTAGTCAGGGAGCATTTTAAGTAACTTGTTATTTTGCCAAATTTTGAGGTCTGTTTTAGGCCAATTTCATAGTTCCAAGTGACCCGGTTCCTGACTGTTTTCCTAGTATGACTTCCATTCTATTGATTGAGCACGAGAAACTGTCCACTGAAGTATCGGAATTACCCCATAAACTGCCCAGACTTCGGCAATTTTCCAATTTTACACAAAATTCAACAAAATAAACAGTTAGCAATCCGGCCACTAAAGCAACCTTTCCTCTATTAATTATGTCCCTAGGTCCATCCGTCATCACACAAAAATGTTTAAGTTTTACCCTATTTCTAAGGAAATAATATCTAAAAATTAACTGGTCATAGTTAATTAAGGCTGTCCAAATAATTGAAGCAAACCTAGTAAAACCCATAATACAGATTGCAGAGGAAGAGGCCTAACCCTTCCTCAGGAAAACCATCAAAAAATATATGTTTCTGCTACTTTGGGGCATATTTCAGGTCACTCAGGTCTGAAACCAAAAAAATCATCTCCATTTCACTAGCATGTCTTCTAGTCTACAAAAATGACACCAACAAACAGCCAATAAAACCACCCTAGAAACACCTCAAATTTGCTATTATTAATGCAAACACAAGGACAAGGTTTAGCTATTCCCTTCTTACATTACATGGGGAAGGTTAATTTTTTACTGTGCACATGCACTTCATAGACTCATTCTCACATCTCAAGGCAAAATTTACTGCTCAAAATATATTTGAGTGTGGTACAATTAAAATACAGATCTACAAAAGTGGTATTGGCCTCAATGATGCACATCTACACAATAGACACTAAAAGGGTTAAGAAATGAGCCTGGAGGTTAATCAAAACTTTCAATATTAAAATTATTTTAACTTGTATAAAATTTACTAAGATCCCTGAATAAATTATTTATTTACTTAACAAAAGTTTTTGTGTCCAATTTCAAATGGCTTTTGGGACCAAATGAGCAGTTTAACATTTTGTGAAGGGATTCGGGGTAACTAGTAAGCCAGACTTGAGTCCTGGAAGTAGGAAGTAAACTGCCTGCACTATAAAGGAGGGGATGGGGATATTTGCTGTTTGGAGGGCCATCTGAACCATTGTATACGCACACATCTGACAAGATGGTGTTAATATGTATGATGGTGAAAGTATTTCTTTTTCAGGTTACCCTGCCTCAGTGGGAGATGGCTAGTGTGTTATAATAATAATAATAATAATAATAATAATAATAATAATGATTTCTTCATTTCTACAAGTACATGTACAAGGTATACAGGCCTAGCTGACATCAATGACACACTACTATAAAGAAAGCTGCTTCTTATGCAGAGCATTTCGGGCAAATTAGGTCAGTTTTCTCCCAGGATGCGACCCACACCAGTCAACTAACACCCAGATACCCATTAACTGATGGGGAACATACACATCCAGTGTAAGGAAACACGCCCAATGTTTCTATACTCGCCGTGTGAAGTGAGAGCTTTAGCCACAGAGCACTGCCCCCTGCCCAGTGGCTTATTTTCAAAAGTGTAGCCCAGTGGTGAGAGTCAGGCCTCTCACAACTGAGGTCCGGGGTTCGAGAACCAGACGAACTACTAAAAAAAGTACGAATGTTGGTGAAAGTGTCGAATGACTATGAAAGTGCTCCGTTCCTCAAGACAGTACTTGCCCTTGATCTCTTTCTCATTTCCGATACAGCATTTTTTTTTTCTTTTTGGGTCACCTTGCCTTGGTGGGAAACAGTCGACAGGTATATATATACATATAAAAAAAAAAAAAAAAAAAAAAAAACAGACGTTGAACAGTCTCAGTTCCTTAGCAAACTTCACTTAATGAAACAAACTCCATTCCATTATTTGACCATGAGTGCCATACACTAAGAATGAGTCTATCTGAAAGGGGTGAGACATACTGCCACCCTTTTTCACTATTTCTTCTAAGTCCTATCTATCTACCCTATTATTTTTTAACCCTTTCAATGTCTTGTCCATAGATGTAAGTTACTGATGCCAAAGTCACTTAAATAGATCTATGTTTTGAGCTCAGATCATCCAGATAAGCTGTGTGGTAAATTCTGGTTTTGACATGAGAAAATAAGTCTGTGTGGTGAGTGTGTGTAGTACAAAAAAAAAAAAAAAAAATCCTGCCCCATGCAGTGCACGATGGGGAAAAGAAAAACTCTTATCTTGTATTGGTTTAAAATTTTGACTGAGGTATTTTCTAGGATGGATTTATGGCTTTACTTGCTATTCATTTGGTATCAATGGATAGAATGAAAGATACACTACTGAAATTAAGAACTTTGGTTTCATGATTGAAAGTAGATTTAAATGAGCTCAAAGTAGCAAAAAGTATTCAATTTTTGATGGCTTTCCTAAGGACAGGTAAGGTAGCACCTCAGTCCGTTTTATGGGCTTTTACTAGGTCTGATTCAATTATTAGGATGCCCTAAATTATGACCAATCATTCCTGGTTTTTATTATCCAAAAAATAGAGCGACTCTTAGATTTTTTGTGTGATGAATTCAAAATGGAGGGAAAGTGTAATATAGGAGAGGCTTGAAGATGTGATCAATGAACAGAAAAAGTCAGTGTTTATTTGGGACTGTTTTCAAATTGGAACCTCTCTAACTTTAAGTGGATTTGGAAAATTATTGACTTTTGTACCCTTTATAGGGTAGTTCTGACAGTTGAATGGGCAGTTTCTTGAGCTCAATCAGCAGAATTGAATGCATATTTGTAAAGTAGTTAATAATTTCATCAGTTGCAGCATTAGAACTGGGATAAAATAGTGGGCAAAAGTGCGGCCAGACCACAAACTATGTGCCAACATAATTCTAAGTTTACAATCAAATTTTGTATTTTTTTGTCAGTTTTTTTTTTTCAACAAATTGGCCATCTCCAACCTAGGCAGGGTGACCCAAAAAGAAAGAAAATCTGCAAAACAAAAATACTTTCATCATCATTCAACACTTTCACCTCACTCATACATAATCACTGTTTTTGCAGAGGCACCCAGATACAACAGTTCAGAAGCATATATAAAGATACAATATAAAAAGTAACATGAAATAATATAATTAATTCCATATAGAATATAATATTAGGGCCCCAATTATATATATACCATCCTATTACACATCCTTCCAAACTGCCAATATCCCAAACTCCTCTTTTGAAGTGTAAGCATTGATCTTCCATTTCCAGAACTCGAGTCCGGCTCTATAAAAATAACTGTTTCCCTGTATCCCTTCACTAAATATTACCCTGCTCACACTCCAACAGCTCGTTAGGTCCCAAAAGCCATTCGTCTCCATTCACTCCTATCTAACACGCTCACGCACGCTTGCTGGAAGTCCAAGCCCCTTACCCACAAAACCTCCTTTACCCCCTCTCTCCAACCCTTTCGAGGACGACCCCTACCCCGCCTTCCTTCCCCTATAGATTTATATGCTTTCCATGTCATTCTACTTTGATCCATTCTCTCTAAATGACCAAACCACCTCAACAACCCCTCCTCTGCCCTCTGACTAATACTTTTATTAACTCCACACCTTCTCCTAATTTCCACACTCCGAATTTTCTGCATAATATTTACACCACACATTGCCCTTAAACAGGACATCTCCACTGCCTCCAACCGTCTCCTCGCTGCTGCATTTACCACCCAAGCTTCACACCCATATAAGAGTGTTGGTACTACTATACTTTCATACATACCCTTCTTTGCCTCCATAGATAACGTTTTTTGACTCCACATATACCTCAACGCACCACTCACCTTTTTTCCCTCATCAATTCTATGATTAACCTCATCCTTCATAAATCCATCCGCCGACACGTCAACTCCCAAGTATCTGAAAACATTCACTTCTTCCATACTCCTCCTCCCCAATTTGATATCCAATTTTTCTTTATCCAAATCATTTGACACCCTCATCACCTTACTCTTTTCTATGTTCACTTTCAACTTTCTACCTTTACACACATTCCCAAACTCATCCACTAACCTTTGCAATTTTTCTTTAGAATCTCCCATAAGCACAGTATCATCAGCAAAGAGTAACTCTCAACTCCCATTTTGTATTGATTCCCCATAATTTAATCCCACCCCTCTCCCCAACACCCTAGCATTTACTTCTTTTACAACCCCATCTATAAATATACAGTGGAACCTCTACTTACGAGTGCATCCACGTGTGAGTTTTTCCAGATACGAGTAGCTGCGTGGTCGATTTTTTGCTTCCATATGCAAGCAAAATTTCCAGATGTGAGCGGGCCTCAAGGGAGGTTAATTGACACTGGTGAGAAGGCTCTTGCTCTTGATCTAGGGATTTGGATCTAAGTTGTTTGTTGGACTATCTTATTGAAACTTGGGCAATGTATGATGAAAAGATGCTTCTTAACGTACACCAAAAATGAAAAAAATCGGACCATAAATAACGGAATTCACTTCTCAGCCATTAGCGTCCCCTTAGCAGTATATTTTCGTATGGTTGTTATGGTTGTATTCTCGTTTTATTTGGTCTCATGTGATAAAATGGAAGATATACTACAAAAATAAATATGATTTTAATTGGTTTCACGATGAAAAGTACCTTGAAATTAAGCTCAAAATAGCAGAAATGTTTGATTCTTTGGTGACATCAGTGGTAGACATCATGAGGTAGCAGTGGCAGACAACATGAAGCAGCAGTGGCAGACAACATGAAGCAACAGTGGCAGACATCATGAGGTAGCAGTGGCAGACAACATGAAACAACAGTGGCAGACATCATGAGGTAGCAGTGGCAGACAACATGAAGCAGCAGTGGCAGACATCATGAGGTAGCAGTGGCAGACATCATGAGGTAGCAGTGGCAAACAACATGAACCAACAGTGGCAGACATCATGAGGTAGCAGTGGCAGACATCATGAGGTAGCAGTGGCAGACAACATGAAGCAGCAGTGGCAGACATCATGAGGTAGCAGTGGCAGACAACATGAAGCAGCAGTGGCAGACAACATGAGGTAGCAGTGGCAGACAACATGAAGCAGTAGTGACAGACAACATGAAGCAGGAGTGACAGACAACATGAAGCAGGAGTGACAGACATGAAGCAGCAGTGACAGACAACATGAAGCAGCAGTGGTAGACAACATGAAGCAGCAGTGGCAGACATCATGATAGCAGTGGCAGACATCATGATAGCAGTGGCAGACAACATGAAGCAGCAATGGCAAAGTGTAGCATTAAGAGTGTAGCACTTATAAGTCACTCTGTCTGACTTTTCTGGGTTATCCTAGGTTCTCTACACATGTCGTCAAGAGCAGGAATGGCCGCTGTGGTGGCCCTATAAACCCTAACCAGAATGGCTGCTTTCACCACCACTAGCCACTTACCTAATGACATGTATTTTATTCATTCTAGTGTATATATCATGTTTCTATGTTATTAATATTCTTTATGTCATATTACATGAATTGTGATAGATAAATATGCTGTAGAGTTGATATTATGGAAATCATTAAAGTATTTTCTCGTGCCTGGAATTCCACTGGAACGAATTAATTCCATTTCAATTAATTTAAATGAGGAAAATTGACTCTGCAAACGAGCAAATCCAGTTGCAAGCAAGGTCACGGAACGGATTAAACTCGTAAGTAGAGGTTCCACTGTATTAAATAACCATGGTGACATTACACATCCCTAAGACCTTTTACTGGGAAGGAATCTCCCTCTCTTCTACTCAGCCTAACCTGAGCCTCACTATCCTCATAAAAACACTTTACAGCATTTAATAATTTACTACCTATTCCATATACGTACTTGCAACATCTGCCACATTGCTCCCCTATCCAATCTATCATATGCCTTTTGGTGTCATTATCTTCACACAAAGATTTTCTACCATTTCAGATTAAAAAAAAAAAATTGCCAACACAGTTATCACTTTTAATTTTGGGGCTTCTGATAATGAAGGGATAAATCTCCAAAGACAAGTATAACTCTTTAATCAATCAACTAATTAATTTTCATTACCTCAAGAATGCATATAGAAGTGCAGTAATTCAAATTACGTCATGAAAACTATACCTTATCGAAGAAGGCATATTCTGCTAGAGTTGCGTACTTGCCGGCTTCGGCAGCACTCATATCCTTCAGGTACCCTAGCTTTGGTTTCTTCACAGGTGGTTGGGCATGAGAGTGGGTGTGGCCCTGAGTTGGGCCTGAGTGTGGACGCTTTAGCTGATGGCCGAACATGGGCGAGGTTTTATTTGGCACATTACCAGGCCCACTCACCAGGTTATTACCTGAACCCAACCCACAGCTACTTTTTATATTGGTCTTCTTCACTGTTGTGTGATCATTGCTTACTGTCTTATTGCCCTGCAAAAGACAAAATATTGAAGGTGGTTAACTATCTTGTAAAGCCATGTAAATGAATACCAAATTAAGTAAATTCAGATAACGAACAAACAAGATAGGGAAGAACACATCTTAAAATATTTTGTGCAAAACAATATAAAAAACAATCATAAAGATAAAAATAAGCTACATACTAACATGCACAATTTTTTGTACCTTTAAATCTGTCATCTGCCAATATTTCTGACCTCATCACAACTCTCTAGTTCTTCTAAAATGTAGTCATACATTTGAAAAAATCTAAAGCCAGAAGGGTCCACACACTGCATCATCATTAACTATACAGGTGATGACTGTCTCCAATATACTAGTATGCTTAACTAGAATAAATAAACAATGAAATTGGGAGCTGTTCTTCTATCACTAGCTTTCCTATCAGCAAACAGGGTGAGGAAGTGGCACAAAGCACACTAATCTAACTACATCAAGCCTAACAAATTTTCTTTTGAAAAGAAATAGATAAAAATTCTATTTAAGAAAACCCACTGTTTATAAACAGCCAGAATTACAATTGCTACCTAGGAGGATGGGCTGCAATATAGGTATCAATTATGCATATATTGCAAACCAAGTGATACAAGTAGTATTTAAAAATTCATGGACTGTTAAAAGCATTCTGATAAAGAATTCGCCCCAATAGCGTGCTGGTGGTGTCGACAGAATTAGTTGCAACAGCTACCGTCTCTCTTATTTGAGAAAGGGAAAACAATTAGAAGTGAGAATTTCACGACACCGTTATTCGATTCGTATAGCATAGGAGTCGAATGCAATTTTTAACCATATTAGAGCTTGTAATAACCCGGCAAATTAGCAAGAAGAGTCATCTTCCCTTGTTCCTCTTGGCTTGAAAGGAATATTGTAGAATAGGCAATTATTAAGCATGATAAGCACTCATTATACAATATCAGAGACAGGTTGTTCAAATTAGACGTGTGTTTAGTTGAGGCAATAGTACACAGTCAAAAATTGGGCTCTTACACGAATGTATTAGATTGTCTTAAATGTAGTGCCACATAGAGGAATTAGGGCCTACTTTTCCTGCAGTTTCTGACGGTCGAACTAGCACTTGCCTCAGAATTGTTGGATGAATAACTGTGATCATCTTCCTTGTAATTACAGATGCCTCCCTCTTTAAATGAATTTATTTTTATGAGCCCCATTTCCTTTCTATAAGATAAGAATCTTTCCTCCGTAAGCCAAGCGTGTTGTAAAAGTCAACTAAAATCCGAGAACAATGGGCTAGTAACCACTTTTCCTGTAATAATTACTAAAAAGAGGAAAATTGTCAAATTGGGAAGTCTGAATGTGCGAGGATGTTGTGCAAATGACAAGAAAGAGATGACTGTGGATGTTATGAATGAGAAGAAGCTGGATGTCCTGGCTTTAAGTGAAACAAAGCTGTAGGGGGTGGGAGAGTTTCAGTGGAGAGGAATAAATGGGATTAGGTCAGGGGTTTCAAATAGAGTTAGAGCTAAAGAAGGAGTAGCAATATTGTTGAAGGATAAGCTATGGCAGGAAAAGAGGGACTATAAATGTATTAATTTAAGGATTATGAAGAGTAAAATAAAGGTTGGATGTGAAAAGTGGGTTATAGTAAGTGTATACGCACCTGGAGAAGAGAGAAGTGTCGAGGAGAGAGAGAGATTTTGGGAAATGTTGAGTGAATGCATGGGGAGTTTTGAACCAAGTGTGAGAGTAATGGATGGGGATTTCAATGCTAAAGTGGGCAAAAATGTTGTGGAGGGAGTAGTAGGTAAATTTGGGGTGTCAGGGGTAAATGAAAATGGGGAGCCTTTAATTGAGCTATGTGTAGAAAGAGGTTTGGTAATAAATAATACATATTTTATGAAAAATTGGATAAATAAATATACAAGGTATGATTAAGCATGTAATGATAGTAGTTTGTTAAATTATGTATTGGTGGATAAAAGGTTGATGAGTAGGCTCCAGGATGTCCAAGTTTATAGAGGAGCAACTGATATATCAGATCATTATTTAGTTGTAGCTACATTTAGAGTAAGAGATACATGGGAAAAGAGGAAAATGGCAACAACAAGTAAGAGGGAGGTGAAAGTGTATAAACTAAGTTAGGAGGAAGTTCGGGTGAGATATAAGCAAATATTGGCAGAAAGGTGGGCTGGTGTAAGTATCAGTAGTGGGAGGGGGATGAAGAGAGTTGGAATAGTTTTCAAAATGCAGTATTAGAAAGTGGGGTAGAAGTTTGTGGTTATAGGAGGGTGGATGCAGGAGGAAAGAGGAGTGACTGGTAGAATTATGAAGTGTATGATAAAAGAGAAAAAGTTAGCTTATGAGAGGTCTTTACAAAGCAGAAGTGTTATAAGAAGAGTAGAGTATATGAAGAGTAAAAGAAAGGTGAACAGTGTGGTGAGAGACTGCAAAAGGAGAGCAGATGAAAATGAAAATAAGAAAAAATTTTGGAGCGAGTTAAAGAAGAAATTGAGGCGGTAATTTCATGCACCGGCCAGGGAGGTACACCATCTTTTAGCAGTGAAGAACAGCAGGATGTGAGTGTGGGGGAGGGTTGACGCATTATGTAGAATGAAAGGGGGTAAAGTAGCTGAAACTGACGGGAACATGACAGAAATGTTAAAAGCAGGGAGGGGATATAGTGTTGGAGTGGTTGGTATTTTTGTTTAATAAATGTATGATATGTTGTGAATCTTTATACTTATATGCTTCTAAACTGTAGTGTTCTGAGGACCTCTGCAAAAACAGTGATTATGTGTGAGTGAGGTGAAAGTGTTGAATAATGAAAGTATTTTCTTTTTGGGGATTTTCTTTCTCTTTGGGTCACCCTGCCTCGGTGGGAGACGGCCGACATGTTGAAAAAAAAAAAAATGTATGAAAGAGGGAAAGGTAGAAAAAAAAATTATGTATGAAAGAGGGGAAGATACCTAGGGATTGGCAGAGAGCATGTATAGCCCCTTTATATAAAGAAAAGAGGGACAAAAGAGATTGTAAAGATTATAGAGGATTAAGTTTACTGATGGAATGATGAAGTAAAGGGTGTGATAAAAGAGAAAAAGTTAGCTTATGAGAGGTTTTTACAAAGTAGAAGTGTTATAAGAAGAGCAGAGGATATGGAGAGTAAAAAAAAAAAGGTGAAGAGAGTGGTGAGAGAGTGTAAAAGGAGAGCAGATGATAGAGTGGGAGAGGCACTGTCAAGAAATTTTAATGAAAATAAGAAAAATTTTTGGAGCGAGTTAAGCAAGTTAAGAAAGCCTAAAGAACATATGGATTTGTCAGTTAAAAACAGAGTAGGGGAGTTAGTAGATGGGGAGATGGAGGTATTAGGTAGATGGCAAGAATATTTTGAGGAACTTTTAAATGTTGAGGAAGAAAGGGAGGCGGTAATTTCATGCACTGGCCAGGGAGGTATACCATCTTTTAGGAGTGAAGAAGAGCAGAATATAAGTGTGGGGGAGGTACGAGAGGCATTACGTAGAATGAAGGGGGTAAAGCAGCTAGAGCTGAGAGGATCATGACAGAAATGTTAAAAGCAGGGAGGGATACAGTGTTGGAGTGGTTGGTACTTTCGTTTAATAAATGTATGAAAGAGGGGAAGGTAACTAGGGATTGGCAGAGAGGGTGTATAGTCCCTTTATATAAAGGGAAGGGGGACAAAAGAGATAGTAAAAATTATAGAGGAATAAGTTTACTGAGTATACCAGGAAAAGTGTACGGTAGGGTTATAATTGAAAGATTTGGAGGTAAGACAGAATGTAGGATTGCGGATGAGCAAGAAAGTTTCAGAGTGGGTAGGGGATGTGTAGATCAAGTGTTTACATTGAAGCATATACGTGAACAGTATTTAGATAAAGGTAGTGAAGTTTTTATTGCATTTATGGATTTAGAAAAGGCATATGATAGAGTGGATAGGGGAGCAATGTGGCAGATGTTGCAAGTATACGGAACAGGTGGTACATTACTAAATGCTGTAAAGAGTTTTTATGAGGATAGTGAGGCTCAAGTTAGGGTGTGTAGAAGAGAGGAAGATTACTTCCTGGTAAAAGTAGGTCTTAGACAGGGATGTGTAATGTCACCATAGATGTTTAATATATTTATAGATGGGGTTGTAAAAGAAGTAAATGCTAGGGTGTTCGGGAGAGGGGTGGTATTAAATTATGGGGAATCAAATACAAAATGGGGAATGACACAGTTGCTTTGTGCTGATGATACGGTGCTTATGGGAGATTCTAAAGAAAAATTGCAAAGGCAGTGGACGAGTTTGGGAGTGTGTGTAAAGGTAGAAAGTTGAAAGTGAACAAAAAAAAAGAATAAGGTGATGAGGATATCAAATGATTTAGATAAATAAAAATTGGATTTCAAAGTGGGGAGGAGTACGGAAGAAGTGAATGTTTTCAGATATTTGGGAGTTGACGTGTCGGCGGATGGATTTATGAAGGAGAAGGTTAATCATAGAACTGATGAAGGAAAAAAGGTGAGTGGTGCATTGAGGTATCTATGGAGGCAAACAAGGAAATCTATGAAAGTATAGTAGTACCAACACTCTCACACGGGTGTGAAGCTTGGGGTGTAAATGCTGCAGCGAGGAGGCAGTGGTGATGTCCTAAGGGCAGTGTGTGGTGTAAATATTATGCAGAAAATTCGGAGTGTGGAAATTAGGAGAAGGTGTGGAGTTAATAAAAGTAATTGTCAGAGGGGTTGTTGAGGTGGTTTGGTCATTTAGAGAGAATGGATCAAAGTAGAATGACATGGAGTGTATAAATCTGTAGGGTAAGGAAGGCGGGGTAGGGGTCGTCCTCGAAAAGGTTGCAGGGAGGGGGTAAAGGATGTTTTGTGGCTGAAGGGCTGTGACTTCCAGCAAGCGTGCACGAGCCTGTTAGATAGGAGTGAATGGAAACAAATAGTATTTGGGACCTGACGAGCTGTTGGAGTGTGAGCAGGGTAATATTTAGTGAAGGGATTCAGGGAAACCGGTTATTTTACATAACCGAACTTGAGTCCTGGAAATGGGAAGTACAATGCCTCCACTCTAAAGGAGGGGTTTGAGATACTGGCAGTTAGGAGGGATATACATGTATTGTGTATTTTTATACATTTTTTTTTTTCAACAAGTCGGCCGTCTCCCACCGAGGCAGGGTGACCCAAAAAAGAAAGAAAATCCCCAAAAAGAAAATACTTTCATCATCATTCAACACTTTCACCACACTCGCACATTATTACTGTTTTTGCAGAGGTGCTCAGAATACAACAGTCTAGAAGCATACACATATAAAGATACACAACATATCCCTCCAAACTGCCAATATCCCAAACCCCTCCTTCAAAGTGCAGGCACTGTACTTCCCATTTCCAGGACTCAAGTCCGACTATATATATATCTAAACTGTTGCATTCTGGGTACCTCTGCAAAAACAGTGATTATGTGTGAGGTGAAAGTGTTGAATGATGATGAAAGTATTTTCTTTTAGGGGATTTTCTTTCTTTTTGGGTCATCCTGCCTCGGTGGGAGACAGCCGACTTGTTGAAAAAAAAAAATGTATGAAAGAGGGGAAGGTACCTAGGGATTAGCAGAGAGCATGTATAGTCCTTTTATATAAAGGGAAGGGGGACAAAAGAGAATGTAAAAACTAGAGGAACAAGTTTACTGAGTATACCAGGAAAAGTGTACAGTAGGGTTATTTTTGAAAGAATTAGAGGTAAGACAGAATGTTGGATTGCAGATGAGCCAGGGGGTTTTAGAGTGGGTAGGGGATGTGTAGATCAAGTGTTTACATTGAAGTGTATAAGTGAACAGTATTTAGATAAAGGTAGGGAAGTTTTTATTGCATTTATGGATTTAGAAAAGGCATATGATAGAGTGGATAGGGAAGCAGATGTTGCAAATACTATATGGAATATGTGATAAATTACTAAATGCTGTAACGAGTTTTTATGAGGATAGTGAGGCTCAGGTTAGGGTGTGCAGAAAAGAGGGAGACTACTTCAGGGTAAAAGTAAGTCTTAGACAGGGATGTGTAATGTCACCATGGTTGTTTAATATATTTATAGATGGGGTTGTAAAAGAAGTAAATGCTAGGGTGTTTGGGGGAGAGGTGGGATTAAATTATGGGGAATCAAATACAAAATGGGAATTGACACAGTTACTTTTTGCTGATGATACTGTACTTATGGGAGATTCTAAAGAAAAACTGCAAAGGTTAGTGGACAATTTTGGAAGTGTGTTTAAAGGTAGAAAGTTGAAAGTGTACAGAGAAAAGAGTAAGGTGATGAGAGTATGAAATTATTTAGATAAAGAAAAACTGAATATCAAATTGGGGAGGAGAGTATGGAAGAAGTGAATGTTTTCAGATATTTGGGAGTTGATGTGTCAGCGGATGGATTGACGAAGGACGTGGTTAATCAGAGAATTGATGAATGAAAAAAGGCGAGTGGTGCATTGAGGTATATGTGGAGACAAAAAATGCTATCTATGGAGGCAAAGAAGGGAATGTATGAAAGTATAGTAGTACAAACACTCTTATATGGGTGTGAAGCATAGGTTGTAAATGCTGCAGCGAGGAGGCGGTTGGAGGCAGTGGAAATTAGGAGAAGGTGAGGAGTTAATAAAAGTATTAGTCAGAGGGCTGAAGAGGGTTGTTGAGGTGGTTTTGTCATTTAGAGAGAATGGATCAAAGTAGAATGACATGAACATATAAATCTGTAGGAGAAGGAAGGCAGAGTAGGGGTCATCCTCAAAAAGGTTGGAGGGACGGGTAAAGGAGGTTTTATGGGCGAGGGGCTTGGATTTCCAGCAAGCGTGTGTGAGCGTGTTAGGAGTGAATGGAGAAGAATGGTATTTGGGACCTGACGAGCTGTTGGAGTGTGAGCAGGGTAATACAGTGGAACCCCGCTTAATGATCACCTCCCAATGCGACCAATTATGTAAGTGTATTTATGTAAGTGCATTTGTACGTGTATGTTTGGGGGTCTGAAATGGACTAATCTACTTCACAATATTCCTTATTGGAACAAATTCGGTCAGAACTGGCACCTGAACATACTTCTGGAATGAAAAAATATCGTTAATCGGGGGTCCACTGTATTTAGTGAAGGGATTCAAGGAAAACCGGTTATTTTTATATTGCCGGACTCGAGTCCTGGAAATGGGAAGTACAATGTCTGCACTTTAAAGGATGGGTTTGGGAAATTGGCAGTTTGGAGGGATATGTTGTGTATCTTTATACGTATATGCTTCTAAACTGTTGTATTCCGAGCACCTCTGCAAAAACAGTGATTATGTGTGAGTAAGGTTAAAGTGTTGAATGATGATGAAAGCATTTCCTTTCTGGGGATTTTCTTTCTTTTTGGTTCACCGTGCCTCGGTGGAAGACGGCCAACTTGTTAAAAAAAAAAAATTTTTTACAGGAGATAAGGTTAGTAGCCCCCTTGCTCCTGGTAATTTAGTCGCCTCTTACAACACACATCTTATGGAGGAAGAACTCTGTTCCACGTCCCCATGGAAATAATGGAAATAAACAAGAACCTGAACTAGTAAAAAAATAAAGAAGAAAACCCAGAGGGATGTGCGTATACTATATGCTTGTACATGTGTGTGTAGTGTGACCAAAGTGTAAGTAGAAGTAGAAAGACATGCATGAAACCTTGCATTTGTACAAGACAAAAAATACACCAGCAATCCTACCATGATATAAAACAATTCTTCTTCTTCTTTCAACGTACCAGCCGTATCCCACTGAGGTGGGGTGGCCCAAAAGAAAAAACTGAAGTTTCTCCTTTTAAATTTAGTAATATATACAGGAGAAGGGGTTACTAGCCCCTTGCTCCCGGCATTTTAAACACGCATGGCTTACAGAGGAAGAATTCTGTTCCACTTCCCCATGGAGATAAGAGGAAATAAACAAGAACAAGAATTAGAAAGAAAATAGAAGAAAACCCAGAGGGGTGTGTATATATATGCTTGTACATGTATGTTTAGTGTGACCTAAGTGTAAGTAGAAGTAGCAAGACTTACCTGTAATCTTGCATATTTATGAGACAGACAAAAGACACCAGCAATCCTGCCATCATGTAAAACAATTACAGGCTTTCGTTTTACACTCACTTGGCAGGACGGTAGTACCTCCCTGCGTGGCTGCTCTCTACCATTATGATTAATGTTCAAATGTACCAAGGGCTCAACAAAGAGAGGTCATGACTCGACAATATACCAGTGTGCCACACTCAACAACACAGCTAACAGAAGAAAGTAAAGGTGTACACTAGTAAAAAGTAATTTTATAGGTAATGAATGGAGAAAATTGTTAACAAAAATGTTTAGAACTATCATATTTTTTGCAAGCAGTCTTCAGCTCATATACCTGTAAATAAATTTTAACACTCTGATTCTCTAAAATGTAACTCCTACATTACACAAGGGTAACTATACATAATACTTTCGTCTAAATACAGTTGACCCCAGGTTAACGATATTTTTTCATTCCAGAAGTATGTTCAGGTGCCAGTACTGACCGAATTTGTTCCCATAAGGAATACTGTGAAGTAGATTAGTCCATTTCAGACCCCCAAACATACACGTACAAACGCACTTACATAATTGGTCGCATTGGGAGGTGATCGTTAAGCGGGGGGTCCACTGTATTAGGTTGTTCTTCTAAGCATATTAAAGATCACAATGTATTTATATTATATTGACCCCAGTGAGGTATTCAGGCACAGGGGGGGGAGGGGGTCATGAAAAAAGAATTGTAATAAGCCCTATCCCCCTTTCTCTCCAATGATTATTACTGTCTTTTTCTTTTTCCAACATACCAGCTATCTCTTACCAAGACAGGGTGACCCAAAAAAAAAAGATGAAAACTAACATTTTTCTTCTTTTTCACATTTAAAAATTTATACAGGAGGAGAGGTTACTAGCCCCTCGTTCCTGGAACCTTTGTTGCCATTTATGACATGCATGGCTTATGGAAGAAAGATTCTTTTCCACTTCCCCATGGAAATGATATGAAATAAGATGGCCTATGCATTGAAAAAAAATTAAGAAAATAGAAGAAAACTCAAATGGGTGTGTGTGCTTTCATGAATGGGTGGATATGCTTTCATGTAGTGTGACATAAATTTAAGTAGAAATAGCAAGATGTACCTGTTATCTTGAAGGTTCATGTGAGAAAGAAAAGACCCGCAATCCAACCACTGTGTAAAGCTATTACAGGTTTCTATTTCATGCTCATTTGCCAGAATGGTAGTACCTCCCTGGGTGGTTGCTATTTATTACTTTACATATGAAATAGATAGTAAATTACTAAAAGCTGTAAAGTTTTTATCAGGATACTGAGGCTCAGATTAGGATATGTAGGAGAGAAGCAGACTACTTTCCAGTAAAAGTAGGCCTTAGATAGGAATGTGTGATGTCACCATGGTTGTTTAAACATATTTAGAGATGGAGTTGTAAAAAAAGTAAATGCTTGGGTATTGGGGAAAGGGGTAGGATTAAATTATACAGAATTAAATATGAAGTAAGAGTTGATACAGTTGATGATACTGTGCTTTTGGAGTTTCTGAAGAGAAGCTGCAAAGCTTAGTGGACAAGTTTGGGAGGGTGTGCAAAAGTTGAAAGTGAAGATAGGTAAGGGTAATGTGATGAGAGTATCAAACAAATTAAAAAAAGAAAAATTGGATATCAGACTGGAGGGAGGAAGGGAGCACAGAAGTGAATGTGTTTAGAGATTTGGGAGTGGACGTGTTGGTGGATGGGCATGTGAAGGATGAAGTAAACTAAAGAATTAAAGAGTAAACGGGGTAAAGGTGGTTTTGTGGGCGAAGGGCATGGACTTCCAGCAAGCATGCAAGAGCGTGCTGGAAAGGAGTGAATGGGGACGAGTGGTTTTTGGGACCTGATGAGCTGTTGGAGTGTGAGCAAGGTAATATTTTGTGAAGGGATTCAGGGAAACCAGTTAGTCGGACTTGAGTCCTGGAAATGGAAAGTACAATGCCTGCACTTTAAATGGCCGGTGTAAAGGGAGGAGGTGCACTGGCATATCTGTAGAGACAAAGAAGGGGATTTATGAAAGCATATTGGTACCAACACTGTTATATGGGTGTGAAGCATGGGTTGTGAATATTGAAGCGAGGAGGAGGCTTTTGGCAGTGGAGATGTCGTGACTATGGGCAATGTGTGGCATAAACATTATGCAAAGAATGTGTAGTGTGGAAATTAGGAGGTGCGCAGTTACTTAAAGTATTATTCAGAGGGCTGAGGAGGGATTGTTGAGGAGGTTTGGTCATTTAAAAAAGGCTGGAGCAACTAGGATGACTTGGAAGGTACAAAAATCTATAGTGGAGGGAAATCAGGGTAACAGTCATCCTAGGAATGGATGGAACAGGCACACTCACATGTGCCTGTTGTATGCCTGTTGGACATGCAACAGGCACATGTGAGTGTGAGCATGTTAGACAGGAGTGGAGACAAATGGTTTTTGGGACTTGAGCTGTTGGAGTGTGAGTAGGGTAATATTTTGTGAAGGGATTCTAGGAAACCAGTTAGCTGTCATGTAGGTGGAAAGTTCATTGCCTACACTCTAAAGGAAGGGTTTGTGATATTTGCTGTATCGAGTGGCATCTAAGCTGTCGGATCTGCATGCCTCTGGCAAGACTGGCTATGATAGTGTGAATGATAGTGAAACTTTCTTTTCTGGGTCACCCTGCCTTGGTAATAGTTAACCAGCGTATTAAAAAAAAAAAAACTCAATATCTATGAGTGACAAAGCATCATATCAAAGTATATTGATAGCCTACCCCATGGTGAGTGCGATACTGGTCCATAAAGTCAGAAACTGCAGCCTGGGCTGCAGAATTGTTTGTGGCATCAGGGAGGAACTGACCAAACTCTTGCAACAAATCTTCTTGGTTTTCAAATAGCTTAGCAACCTGTATAGGGAAGAATTATTATTAATTACAACAAACTTACATCATAAGTTGTAAGAGTAACAGGCATATTTGCCTTTTTCTTTTTTTTCTAAGTTGATGGCAAATAATGCATACTCAAAATATTCTTTATACTGCTTATCTACCCTGTTTTTCCTGCTCCTTCACATCATCTTTAATACCTCTCCCTCCTACCATGCTCAACACCCACTCCTTTCCCACCATGCTGCCTCTCACTGCTTCCTCTCAATCCCCCCATCCCACAACTGGTAACGATATACAGTGGAACCTTGACTTACGAGTTTAATCCATTCCAGGAGCTAGCTCATAACTCAATTTACTCATTTTTTTTTTTCAACAAGTCGGCCGTCTCCCACTGAGGCAGGGCGATCCAAAAAAGAAAGAAAATCCCCAAAAAGAAAATACTTTCATCATTATTCAACACTTTCACCACACTCACACATTATCACTGTTTTTGCAGAGGTGCTCAGAATACAACAGTTTAGAAGCATACACATATAAAGATACACAACATATCCCTCCAAACTGCCAATATCCCAAACCCCCCCTTTAAAGTGCAGGCATTGTACTTCCCATTTCCAGGACTCAAGTCCGACTATATGAAAATGACCGGTTTCCCTGAATCCCTTCACTAAATATTACCCTGCTCACACTCCAACAGATCGTCAGGTCCAAAGTATCATTCGTCTCCATTCACTCCTATCTAACACGCTCACGCACGCTTGCTGGAAGTCCAAGCCCCTTGCCCACAAAACCTCCTTTACCCCCTCTCTCCAACCCTTTCGAGGACGACCCCTACCCCGCCTTCCTTCCCCTATAGATTAATATGCTTTCCATGTCATTCTACTTTGATCCATTCTCTCTAAATGACCAAACCACCTCAACAACCCCTCTTCTGCCCTCTGATAAATACTTCTATTAACTCCACACCTTTTCCTAATTTCCACACTCCGAATTTTCTGCATAATATTTACACCACACATTGCCCTTAAACAGGACATCTCCACTGCCTCCAACCATCTCCTCGCTGCTGCATTTACCACCCAAGTACTGTTGGTACTACTATACTTTCATACATTCCCTTCTTTTCCTCCATAGATAACGTTTTTTGACTCCACATATTCCTCAACGCACGACTCACCTTTTTTCCCTCATCAATTCTACGATTAACCTCATCCTTCATAAATCCATCTGCCGACATGTCAACTCCCAAGTATCTGAAAACATTCACTTCTTCTATACTCCTCCTCCCCAATTTGATATCCAATTTTTCTTTATCTAAATCATTTGATACCCTCATCACCTTACTCTTTTCTATGTTCACTTTCAACTTTCTACCTTTACACACACTTCCAAACTCATCCACTAACCTTTGCAATTTTTCTTTAGAATCTCCCATAAGCACAGTATCATCAGCAAAAAGTAACTGTCAATTCCCATTTTGAATTTGATTCCCCAAAATTTAATCCCACCCCTCTCCCGAACACCCTAGCATTTACTTCCTTTACAACCCCATCTATAAATATATTAAACAACCATGGTGACATTACACATCCCTGTCTAAGACCTACTTTTACCAGGAAGTAGTCTCCCTCTCTTCTACACACCCTAACCTGAGCCTCACTATCCTCATAAAAACTCTTTACAGCATTTAATAGCTTACCACCTATTCCATATACTTGCAACATCTGCCACATTGCTCCTCTATCCACTCTATCATATGCCTTTTCTAAATCCATAAATGCAATAAAAATTTCCCTACCTTTATCTAAATACTGTTCACATATATGCTTCAATGTAAACACTTGATCTACACATCCCCTACCCACTCTGAAACCTCCTTGCTCATCCGCAATCCTACATTCTGTCTTACCTCTAATTCTTTTAATTATAACCCTACCGTACACTTTTCCTGGTATACTCAGTAAACTTATTCCTCATACACTCATACATGAAATTAATTTTCCTCATTTAACCCCTTGACTGTCGCAACCCCAAATTCTGAGTTGTCTCCTGGTGGTGCAAAATTTCCAACAAAAATAAAAAAATTTTTTTTTTTTCTTATGAAATGATAGAGAATCTTTTCCCGATTGTAATGACACCAAAAGAATGAAATTGATGGAAAACTGATGGAATTACACTCTCACGAAGTTAGGGACCTCGGCGATATTTACGAATTGGCGATTTCGCTCACTTTGAGCCCTATTTTCAGCTAATTCCATTGTTCCAGTCGACCAAACACATAGCTATTTCTTTAGAACTCCATTTTTTCTATCGACTGAGTACAAGAAACTGCCTATTTACTAATTTCAACTACCCAATAACATGGTCAGAAATTTGCAATTTGGCCAGTTTTGCAAAAATTAAAAAATATAACAATTTCAAAATAGGGTCCAGAATGAACACTGCAGACATTCCTGGCTCAAAAATAACATTTTCTTTGTTCATCAGTCATGTCTCCTGGGCCCTCTGATATTACTCTAGCTTTCTATTTTGAATTTTTATTCAAACAAAAAATAGAAGAAATACTGTTATGCAGACTACTGCAATATTGTAATAATTGTATAAATAAAGTCAACCCATTCATGACTGCATATTAGAATGGCCACTTGGACATTTATTGGAAAATGACATCATTTGTTTACTTTTGAACATCGGAAAAAATCAAACATTTCCCCAACTGAGCTCCATTTCAAGGTTCTTTTCATAGTAAAACCAATCAAAATCACCTCTATTTCTATAATATGTTTTCCATTCTATCAAATGAGACCAAGAAAACGAGAATACAACCATAAATACTATACGAAACTAGACCACAAAGTCGGCATTTTAATAAAAAAAAAAATGGTCGGAGTTTTTTTTTCTCATTATGCACTGCGTGCTGCAGGATTTTTTTTATATGGTGCACACTAACCACACAGACCCATTCTCTCACATATGGGCCTACCAGCTTTCTCCTGCTTGATTTGAAGCCGCTAGAATTTATGAGTATATATACGTCAAAAACAGTGGCTCGTAAGACGTATATACACAACCAAAACAGTCAAAGGGTTAAATTAATTGAAAAGCCATTAATCTGTTCCTGGACTCTGGAGAGACGAGAAAAAATACTTGAATATGATGCTATTATCAACTGTACGGCTTATTTATCTATCACAATTCATCTAATATGACATAATAAACGATAAAATTGACACAGAAATATGATATATACTTTAGAATAAATAAAATAGACCATAATATGGTGGCGGTGGCAGAGGCGTCCACCATATCTGTTTAACTTTGACTATAGCATCTTCCCATGTTCTTACTGTGAGAGAAAACGTAGTATTTTTGAGGCTAACTGCAGTAGATCACTAGTTTTCTAAGGAAAACGCTAAAACAATGTATTTATAAATAAGAGATATCGTATAAAAACTGTTGGTAAAAAGTGTACATGTACTTACACACTTGGAGTAGAGATGGTGGGAGAGGCTGAGGGTGGGGGATGCTGAGGGTGGGGGATACTGAGAGTGGGGGATGCTGAGGGTGGGGGATGCTGAGGGTGGGGGATGCTGAGGGTGGGGGATGCTGAGGGTGTGGCGTATGATGTATTGCCTGGCTAAGTCCATGGAAATCATTGTCTTTTTCTTCTCAGCACTGTTCTTTGCACTTACTTTCTTAGGACCCATGGTTAGAAAAAAAAAATTAGACAAATGACTAAAAAATGGAAGCAAGCATGAGAGAACTGCTCCCACAGCAATGTAAACATGTGAACGATGTTATGGCATCAGATATGCCATCTAGCGGCAGCATTCTGAATTATTATTACAAATGTATTATGAATTATTATCATTATTAATTTCGGGAACAGAAGCTCTACCATTACAATAATTACTATTGCAATTATTTTTTTTTTAACAAGTCGGCCGTCTCCCACCGAGCCAGGGTGATCCAAAAAGAAAGGAAATCCCCAAAAAGAAAATACTTTCATCATCATTCAACACTTTCACCTCACTCACACAATTACGGTTTTTGCAGAGGTGCTCAGAATACAACAGTTTAGAAGCATATATGTATAAATACACACAACATGTCCCTCCAAACTGTCAATGTCCCAAACCCATCCTTTAAAGTGCAGGCATTGTACTTCCCATTTCCAGGACTCAAGTCCAGCTATATAAAAATAACCGGTTCCCCTGAATCCCTTCACTAAATATTACCCAGCTCACAACCCCAACAGGTCGTCAGGTCCCAAATACCATTCGTCTCCATTCACTCCTAACACTCTCACGCACGCTTGCTGATAGTCCAAGCCCCTCGCCCACAAAACCTCCTTTACCCCCTCCCTCCAACCTTTTCGAAGACGACTCCTATCCCCGCCTTCCTTCCCCTACAGATTTATATGCTCTCCATGTCATTCTACTGTGATCCATTCTCTCTATATGACCAAACCACCTCAACAATCCCTCTTCAGCCCTCTGAATAATACTTTCAATAACTCCACACCTTCTCCTAATTTCCACACTCCGAATTTTCTGCATAATATTTACACCACACATTGCCCTTAGACAGGACATCTCCACTACCTCCAACCGACTCCTCGCTGCAGCATTTACAACCCAAGCTTCACACCCATATAAGTGTTGGTACTACTATACTTTCAGACATTCCCTTCTTTGCCTCCATAGATAGCATTTTTTGTCTCCACATATACCTCAATGCACCACTCGCCTTTTTTCATTCATCAATTCTCTGATTAACCACGTCCTTCGTAAATCCAGCCGCTGACACGTCAACTCCCAAATATCTGAAAACATTCACTTCTTCCATACTCTCCTCCCCAATTTGATATTCAGCTTTTCTTTATCTAAATAATTTCATACTCTCATCATCTTACTCTTTTCTATGTACACTTTCAACTTTCTACCTTTAAACACACTTTCAAAATCGTCCACTAACCTTTGCAGTTTTTCTTTAGAATCTCCCATAAGCACAGTATCATCAGCAAAAAGTAACTGTGTCAATTCCCATTTTGTATTTGATTCCCCATAATTTAATCCAACCCCTCTCCTGAACACCCTAGCATTTACTTCGTTTACAACCCCATCTATAAATATATTAAACAACCATGGTGTCATTATACATCCCTGTCTAAGACCCACCTTTACTGGAAAGTAGTCTCCCTCTCTTCTACACACCCTAACCTGAGCCTCACTATCCTCATAAAAACTCTTTACAGCATTTATTAACTTACTGCCTATTCCATATACTGGCAACATCTGCCACATTGCTCCCATTTCCACTATCATATGCATTTTCTAAACCCATTAATGCAATAAAAACTTCCCTACCTTTATCTAAATACTTTTTCACATATATGCTTCAATGTAAACACTTGATCTACACATCCCCTACCAACTCTAAAACTTTTAACATTTCTGTCATGATCCCATCAGTTTCAGCTGCTTTACTCCTATTCCTTCTATGTAATGCCTCACGCACCTCCCCCACACTCACATCCTGCTCTTCTTCACTCCTAAAAGATGGTATACCTCCCTGGCCAGTGCATGAAATTACCGCCTCCCTTTCTTCGTCAACATTTAAAAGTTCCTCAAAATATTCTCGCCATCTACCCAATACCTCCATCTCCCCATCTAACTCCCCCACTCTGTTTTTAACTGACAAATCCATTCCTTCCCTAGGCTTTCTTAACTTGTTTAACTCACTCCAAAATTTTTCTTATTTTCATTAAAATTTCTTGACAGTGCCTCTCCCACTATCTGCTCTCATTTTGCACTCTCACCACTCTCTTCACCTTTCCTTTACTCTCCATACACTCTACTCTTCTTATAACACCATAAAAACCTCTCATAAGCTACCTTTTTCTCTTTTATCACATTCCACCAATCACTCCTCTTCCCTCCTGCACCCACCTTCCTATAACCACAAACTTCTGCCCCACATTTTAATACAGGCCGGCCATCACTAATTCAGCAATCAGTTATCCAGTTCCATCAGTAATCCGGCACTAATTTCATCTAGCATAATTTCAAATTTCATCATTATACTGACTCAGGAATTGCGCAGTTTGTTGTAAATCCACAGCAGCAAGCCAGTGGAGGAGAAAGCAGTGATGAAAATGAGGAAGATGTAGCAGAAAGTCTCTCTACTGACAGGTTAAGTGCATTCTAACCTAACCACTCTGTAATCCGGCAAACTCGCTAATCCGGCACACTACAGGTCCCAGTGATGCCTGATTAGTGATGGCCGACCTGTACTGCATTTTTAAAACTATTCCAACCCTCTTCAACCTCCCCACTACTAATATAATTATTATATAAGTATGATTATTCTTATTACAACTATTATTATTGTTATTAATTTAGAGAACTGAAGCTATATCATAATTATTATTATTAATTTAGGAAACTAAAGCTCTATCATTATAATAGTAATAATAATAATATATTATTATTAATTTAGGCCAGCAGTAACAGACTGGTTGATCAAACCCTGATCCACCATGAGGCCTGGTCTCAGACCAGGCCATGGGGGCATTGACCCCCAAAACCCTCTCCAGGTAAACTCCAGGGAACTGAAGCTCTATCATTATAATAATAATAATAATAATTATTATTATTATTATTATTATTAATTTAGGGAACTGGAGCACAGATCCAATTCCCTAGATGAAGAGCCCAGGAACCTTGATGCTGGTGAAGGACTCTTGATCTAGGGAATTGGATCTGTGCTCCAGTTACCTAAATTAATAACACTAATAATAATCATAACAATAATAATAATAATTATTATTATAATAACGAAGTCCACCAACTCAGTTCACTGTTTACCTCGCTGTGGGAGCAGTTCTCTTATGCTCTGCTTAGATTTTTGACAGTCATTTGGCTAAATTTCATTTTTCTAAGCATGGGTCCTAAGAAAATAAGTGTAAAGGGCAGTGATGAGAACAAAAAGAAAATAATTTCCATGGAATTAAAGCATGAAATCATAGATAAACCAGTGAGGTGTCCAGGTTTTGGGTTGAGAGGGAAGCGGGGGGAGCGGGCTCGTAACTCAGAGCAAAAAATCAACCCAGGGATGGCTCGTATCTCAAAAACCTCGTACAATGGGACACTCCTAAGTCAAGGTTCCACTGTACAGTGCAAAATGTTAATAAGCTAGCATTTTATTCCTTATATGACAAGAGCTTTAGGACTCATGATTACTGCCCACTCCATTCCTCACAAAAATTAATATAACTGCATAATTCATAAAAACCCTTCTGTTGTACAGTAGAACCTCTACTTACGAGTGCATCCACGAGTAAGTTTTTCCAGATACGAGCAGTCGCTTGGTCGATTTTTTTTACTTCCAGATGCGAGCAGGCCTCAAGGGAGGTTCCTTGACATTGGTGAGGGGCTCTTGCTCTTGATCTAGGGAATTGTATCTCAGTTGTTTGTTGGACTATCTTCTTGAAACTTGGGAAATGTATGATGGAAAGATGATTCTTAACGTACACCAAAAATTAAACAAATCGGACCATAAATAACGGAGTTCACTTCTCAGCCATTAGCCTCCCCTTAGCAGTATATTTTTGTATGGTTTTTATGGTTGTATTCTCGTTATATGGGCCTCATTTGACAGAATGGAAGATATACTACAGAAATAGATATGATTTTGATTGGTTTCAAGACAAAAAGTACCTTGAAATTGAGCTCAAAGTAGCAGAAATGTTCGAGTCTTTGGCGATGTTCAAGAGTAAGCAAATGGCATCACTGTCCAATACCTGTCTGACTGGCACTGCCCCTCAACCTTCACATATTGGAAAGCTCTTCAACATGACAGCAAAAGTGGGAGCAGACATCATGAGGTAGCAGTGGTAGACAACATGAAATGCAGTGGCAGACAACATGAAGCAGCAGTGGCAGACAACATAAAGCAGAAGCTGCAGACAACATGAAGCAGCAGTGGCAGACAACATGAAGCAGCAGTGGCAGACAACATGAAGCAGCAGTGGCAGACATCATGAAGTAGCAGTGGCAGACAACATAAAGTAGCAGTGGCAGACAACATGAAGCAGCAGTGGCAGACATGAAACAGCAGTGGCAGACATCATGAAACAGCAGTGGCAGACATCATGAAGCAGCAGTGGCAGACAACATGAAGCAGCAGTGGAAGACAACATGAGGCAGAAGTGGCAGACATCGCGAGGCAGAAGTGGCAAACATCATGAGGCAGCAGAGGCAGACATCATGAGACAGCAGTGGCAGACATCATGAAGTAGCAGTGCCAGACAACATGAAATAGCAGTGGCAGACATCATGAAGCAGCAGTGGCAGACATCATGAGGCAGCAGTGACAGAACATGAAGCAGCAGTGGCAGACCTTGTACCCTGAAAACAACCTTGTTGTACCCTATACTATAAGTGAGTTTCCGAATGCCACCATGAGACGGCAGTATCAAAACAATGCTCAGTCCACTCCACTCGCTGTGAAGGGAATTCTTGTGCTTTCTTTAAGTTTCTTGCAGTTATTTCTTGTTTCTAACCATGGGTCCTAAGAAAGCAAGTGCAAAGGACAGTAATGAGAAGAAAAAGAGGATTATTTCCATGGAATTAAAGCAGGAAATCATAGATAAACTAGGTGGAGGGTTAAGGACTTGGCCAGGTAGTACCAGTGTACCCCTTCTATGATATGTACAATACTAGGCAGCAAGGAGTCAGTGACAAAGTGTAGCATTAAGAGTGTAGCAATTATAAGTCACTATGACTTTTTTGGGTTATCCTAGGTTCTCTACACATGTAGTAAGGAGCAGGAATGGCCGTTGTGGTGGCCCTGTAAACCCCAACAATGGCCGCTGTCACTACTACTAGCCACTTACATAATGACATGTATTTTATTCACTGTAGTGTATATATCATGTTTCTATGTTATTAATAATGTTTATTATGTCACATTACATGAATTATAATAGATAAATAAGCCACAGAGTTGATATAAGGGAAATATTGAACTTTGTGTCATGCCTGGAATTCCACTGGAATGCATTAATTCCATTTCTGCAAACAAGCAAATCCAGATGCGAGCAAGGTCACGGAACGGATTAAACTCCTAAGTAGAGTTTCCACTGTACTTGTTAAATGTATGAAGCAGATTAATTCATACATGTCTTTACACTTAAATTTTCTTTCTTTATACAGCAGAATTCATGACATTTCACATTAAATTTAAACTTGTGCTCCACCTTAATTACGTATCATCAGTTTGCATACTGTTATTCTGCACTACGGACATAACTGTTTACCTTCTCATACACCTCAGTTTCAGTAAGCGTTCTAGTAGGTATGGATCCACCATCCTTGATGTGTCGTTGCTCTTTCTGGTATGTGTGAAGGATTTCTAGGAACTGCTTGTAAATGTCTGGTTGACCTTGAAACCGTAACTGAAAAACAAAGCATTTATAAGCAGGTGTAACCAAACACTATAAATTAACGAGTTACTGAAAAAATTTGTGAAGAGCAAAATACAAAAAGATTTTTAACCTTTCCTTTTTTTACCTGACTTGGAAAAAGATACGAGGATTTAAAATAGTGGATAAAAAAAAGTTAAAAGCAAAAAACTATTTAAAATTTCTAAGATAATGGTAAGAGAAATAATTTAGCCCTATCAAATCTTTGGACATCACAATGGGGCCTTTTTTTATTTTATAAAATTGAGTATAAAACCTACCCGGTTAGCCTGACTTGAGTGTTTGAAGTGGATAATTCAATGAGTGTATTTTCAACAAAATTCTTGAATGAACAGTCAGCCAGATGAAATATGACTGAATTTTTCTTCATTTTTTCTTCACATTATATTGTATAATTTTTTAATAAACCAGCCATCTCCTGTCAAGGCAAAGTGACCCAAAAAAATCACTTAACTCCTCTCACTCCTGTTTAACGTGCACTCACACGTGTGATGAATGGTTTTGAAAACCAACAAGCTGAAGAATTGAGACACTTATGCAACATATGGGAATCTCTATTGAAGAAAAGTTTTGCGCCACACAGTGGCTTCATCAGTCCAATACAAAGTAAAAATGGGTAAGGAGAAGAGGAGATTGAGGTAATCAGTCCCTCAGCCTGGAATCGATGTGTTCAGTCCATCACTCTCAATCTCCTCCTCTCCTTGCCCATTTCTGCTTTGTATGGGACTGATGAAGCTACTGTGGCACAAAACTTTTCTTCAATAGAGATTCCCATATGTTGCACAAGTGTCTCAATTCTTCAACTTGTCGGTTTTCAAAACCATTCATCACATCTGTCATACACTGCAATATCACGGGATCTTGGTACAAAAACTTCTTCAACGTTTGTCCAATCTTTGGACGACGACCTACTTACACCAGTGGAAGATCCCACCGAGATCCCGCTTCCTCCTGCTTTGACTCGCCTGTCTGCAGTATATAAGCCACCTCTCTGGCCCTATGCTGTACTTCCTACAAGAGTGATGGACTGAAGACATCAGTCCAATACTTCGTATTGGACTGATGAGGCCACAGTGTGGCGAAATGTTTCTTCAATAAAGATTTCCATGTGTTGCACAAGTGTTTCATTGCTCTCACATGCCAGTTGGATGTCTAAACCTGTTGCACACAAAGCCTCCATTAACCCCTCCCTCCAACCTTTCCTAGAGTGATTGCTACCCCTCATTCCTGCTGCTTCAAATTTATATATCCTCTAAGTCATCCTAATTTGCCATTCTCTCTAAATGAACAAACCATTTCAATAACCCCTCCTCAGCCCTCTGGATAATACTTTTAGTAACCCCCACAATTCCTGTTATTTCCAAATCACAAATTCTCTGCATAATATTTACACCACACATTGCCCTCAGACATGACATCACTGCCTCCAGCTTCCTCCTCACTGCAACATTTAAAACCCACACTTCACACCCATAAATGTTGGTACCACTATACTCTGGTACATTACATTCCCTTTTATGATTCCATGGAAAAGGTTCTTTGCCTAAACAGGTGTCTCAATGTAATACCCACCTTTTTCCATTAATCATTTCTATGGTTAACCTCATCTTTCATAGATCCATCTGCCAACAAATCCATTCCCAAATATCCAAACTCATTCATTTCATACTCTCTCCTTCTAATCTGGTATCTAATCTTTCATTACATTAACTTTTTGTTACTCTCATCACCCTGCTCTTTCCTAAGTTCTCTTTTCATTTCCTTCTTTTACATACCTTTGCAACTTCTCTACAGAATCTCCCAAAAGCACCATGTTATCAGTAAAAAGCATCTGTGATAACTCCCACTCAACACAGTAGCATTCACCTTTTATAATCCCATCTAAAAAATATGTTAAAGAACCATGGTGATATCACATATTCCTGTCTAAGGTCTACCTCTACTGGAAAATAATCTACCTCACTCCTACATACCCCACCCTAAGGCTCACTATCTTCATAAAAATTAATTATTATAATTAACTTACCACCCTTTACATACACTTGCAACATCTGCCACAATGCTCCCCCTTTCCACCACATTATATGCCTTTTCTAAATCCATAAATGCAATGAAAACTTCCTCACCAATATCTAGGTATTGTTTGCTTTTATGCTTCAATGTAAATTCCCTACCCTTCCTAAAACGTTGCTCATCTCCAATACTCCTCTCTGTATTACTCATCTTCTTTCAAAAATAACTACCATACACTTTACCTGGTATACTCAACAGACTTCTTCTATAATTCTTATACTCTCTTTTATCCTTTTTTCCTTTATACAAAGGAATTATGCATGCTCTCTGCCAATCCCTAGGTACCTTTCCCTTTTCATACATTTACTGAACAAATGAATGTTAAATACAAATGTAAAAAATTTAAATGTATGTAAAATCAATAATTCCATGAAATTCCATGAAATAAGACAATGAATATGACTTGGGAATGTATCTCTGAAAATCACTTAAAAGTCTATGTGAAAACAGTTTTGAGGACTGAACAATCAACTTGCAAATAATTTTCATAAATTCATTAATGCTCTAAGCAGAGGACTAATTATATATCAGATGCCACAATATTTTTAAATCTGACAGTGCAGTAAAGTTTTTCTGCTAATCACTCAATTTTGCACTTTCAAAGCTCTGAATTTTTTTTTATAAACAGTAATTCCTGCATTGTGCACATGAAGGTTTCCTTGCTAACATGTAAAGAGGCTTTTTTTTTTTTAACATGTTATTAGCTATTATTTTTATGCTGAAGGATGCACTAATTTAAATTGTCTAGCAATATTTTAGGGCCATTATTATTTTAGACAGGGATGTGTAACATCACCATAGATGTTTAACATATTTATAGATGGGGTTGTAAAAGAAGTAAATGCTAGGGTGTTGAGGAGAGGGGTGGGATTAAATTATGGGGAATCAAATACAAAATGGGAGTTGACACAGGTACTTTTTGCTGACGATTCTAAAGAAAAGTTGCAAAGGCTAGTGGATGAGGTTGGGAGGGTGTGTAAAGGAAGAAAGTTAAAAGTGGACATAGATATGAGTAAGGTGATGAGGGTATCAAATGATTTAGATAAAGAAAAATTGGATATCACATTGGAGAGAGGGAGTACGGAAGTAATGAATGTTTTCAGATATCTGGGAGTTGACTTCTCAGTGGATGAATTTATGAAGGATGAGGTTAACCATAGAATTGATGAAGGAAAAAAGGTTAATGGTGCTTTGTTGTATCTGTGGAGGGAAAAACAAAATTGTTATTGTTATCCATGGAGACAGAGAAGGGAATGTACGAGAGTATAGTAGTACCAACACTCTCACATGGGTGTGAAGCACGAGTTGTAAATGCTCCAACAAGGAGGAGGCTGGAGGCAGTGGAAATGTTGTGTCTAAGAGCAATGTGTGGTGTATATATTATGCAGAGAACTCATAATGTGGAAATTAGGAGATGTGGAGTTACTAAATGTATTAGAGGGCTGAAGAGGGGTTGTTGAGGTGGTCTGGTCATTTAGAGAATGGAACAAAGTAGAATGACTTGAAGAGCATATAAATCTAGAGTGGAAGGAAGGTTGGGTGGGGGTCATCCTAGGAAAGGTTTGAGGGAGGGGGTACAGAAGGTTTCATGAGGGGCTTGGACTTACAGCAAGAATACACGTGTGTGTTAGATAGGAGTGAATGGAGACAAATAGTTTTTGGCACCTGATGAGCTGCTGGAGTGTAAGCAAGGTAATATATTATGAAGGGATTCAGGGAAACCGGTTAGCCGGACTTGAGTTTTGGAGGTGGGAAGTACAATGCCTGTACTTTAGACGGGTTTTGGTTACTGTATGTTTGGAGTGACATCTAAATTGTCATATCTGAGTGCTCTGCAAAGACAGTGATTATGTATGAGTGATGGTGAAAGTGATGAATGATGATGAAAGTTTTTTCTTTCTTTTTGGGTTTTACTTTTCTTTTTTTTTTTTGGGTCACCCTGCCTCAATGGGAAATGGCTGATGTGTTAAAAAAAAAAAAAAAAGTATTTGTTAGTTTGTGCGCCTTTTCTCAAAGCAAATAAAGGGTGGATTTATCTATCCTTTCTGATAGGAGTATTAACCATCTGGTGAAAGCTTTTTGTAAAGAAACAAGCATGGCCTTAGGGTGGTGTATTTTAATATTTTAAATGCCCCTAGACAAGTCTTTGACTTCTAGCTGCCAGCATATATTTACATAACGTAATAACTGAGTTACAAAAATGAAAAACTTTTCAAGGTTCACACAAAACCTGAATCCTTTTCAATATCGGGCAAGAGACATGCACAGGTGCCCAGTACCCTGTACCGAGGTACAGTGCTTGTTTTATTTACAGCTCAAAACATTAGTCACAAATAAATTACTGGACTGTCTTAATATTTACAAAGATTCTTCATGCCAGTAAAAATTATTTTGTAGAAGTTGCTGCTCTTTCAAACTTCAGAACATTTATTCTCTAACAGTCAATGATCCTCATCTTTTGATAATAGATTTCAGCGATATACAAACAAAAACTAGAGAGAAAAAGTAACAAATTAAACTTATTCTTACCTTAATTTTATTAACATAATTGATGGCATGGTTGAACTCCACAGGTTGTGCTGGAGGCTGGTGGTGGTGGTGGTGATGCTGGTGTGGAGGGGGTGGCTGGGGTTCACGACTAGGGTGCTGGGGAGCAGTGTTGGTAGAGTGCTGTGTACTCCCTGCAGTATTACTTGTGGCACTTGTGTTGCTACCAGAGTTAGTGCCGGTGGACGTGTTGCTACCAACACTAACACTGCTTGCTACCTGAGTGACACTTGGAGTTCCTCCTCCAGTACTAGTACTAGTGTTACTGCCAGTAACACCCCCAGCACCACCACAACCCCCACCCCCACCACTGCTGCCTCCCCCACCACCACCACCACCACCTCCCACAGTTGTTCCACCACTGACTCCACTCCCAGGCCCTGTGCCACCTCCAGTCCCAGTATGGACATTGTGAGTGCCAACTAAACTAGGACTAGTATGTTGTGTCACACTAGCAGGCAATGTGGATCTGCAAGAACACACACACAAAAAAAAAGAGTAATTAAATATTAAAAATGACAAGACTTTTTTACATTTTCTGAGAATTTTTTACCACACTGGCCATCTTGTACCAAGGTGAGTGACCCCAAAAATAAATATTCATCTCTTTCATCGAATAGCCGTCTTGTAAATATATTGTGTAAAAACATTATAATTTAAGTGACGCTACAAATTCTAACATCTTGAATCCTCCTTCAGTGCAACATACTTCACACCTCCATTACTCAAGTCCAACCAGTTTTCCCTGAATCCCTTTATAAATGCTACCTTGCTCACACTCCAACGACACATCAAACCACTCTTCTCCACACACCCTGATCTGGCTCATTCAGACATACCTGCTAGATGCTGAAGCCAATACCAATCAACACTTCTTACAAACCCGTTTTCCATTCCTTCCTGGGATGACTCCTACCACTTCCTTCTTTCACCCCAACCCCCTTGGCCATACTATCCTGTTTTATCTTTTGTTTCTCACCTCTCCAATAACCTATCCCTGTGTATCCTATCAATTCTCCCTGAATATTTTATACATTATCATCATAACTCCCCTGGTTCTTCTGTCCTCCAATACTGTTAGCTTTAATTAAATTAGCCTCTCCTTATAGTTAATACCACTTAATTCAGAAATAAACCCCTCTCTGTGTGCATGTATTCTCATGCATGTGTACCTTTATGTACAGTAGGGCCCTGCTTTACGGCAATTCACCTTATGACCAAAACTCACTATACAGCTCCCCCCACCTGACTAATATGGTCACTGCATGCCCCCTGGTGTGTTTAAATTCTCTATGAGCTCCATGTCTCTCCATTATGTCTGGAAACTTTCCAAAATTTCAAGTGTTTTAAAGTTATTGTGCATTTTATATGTACTCTGATAATTACACTTGTGTACCTGTACCTAAATAAATTTACACACTGTGCTGGTGTACAGGTACATGTTAAAGAGTGTCCCTGTAGTCTTGATGCCATATTAATAATAATAATAATGATAATCACTCTTGGGTACATTAAATGTCTTAATTTATGTTAATATAGGCATTTTCGTTAATCCATGTATGATATTTTCTTCAAAATTACATAAGAAACACGTTACATAGCATATAAACATGATACATACACCCACAGTAGAAAAAATCTCACAAATATGAAGTGTGGTAGCTGGGCAAAGAAAATATTCAGTTTTCTCTAGTCCAGCACCAGAGAAAAAGTATCAATGCGCATTTGGCATAGTCACTCCCCTTAATGCAATCGGCTTTGTTTACAATTCTTGGCACGATTTCTTCTCATCACTTCTATATCGTTTATGATGGCATCTAATGGCAGTTGTTGGAAATGATTAAACTCAGTGAACAAGGTATGTCAATGGTAATAATATTGCTCTGGGCCACTTTAAATATTATATATTATGTTTAGGTGTGGGAGCCAGGCGAGCTACATTGCTGCACCTACCAGCTACCAATACCTTACTTCCTATGAATAAATACTACTCACCTCTCACCCTACATTAAGACTACACATAATTTAAAGTAACAAGTGTACTGAATGTGTATTTTATCACTTGGGGCTACTTCAAATATCGTATATTAAGTTCAGGTGTGGGAGCCAGGCAGGCTACCTACAACCGACTTCCTACAAATAAATACTACCTCTCACTACATTAGGACTACAAATATTACAAGGTAAGTAATGAATGTCCTAGGTAGTAGGTTGGTAGACAGCAACCGCCCAGGGAGGTACTACCGTCCTGCCAAGTGAGTGTAAAACGAAAGCCTGTAATCGTTTTACATGATGATAGGATTGCTGGCGTCCTTTTTTTTGTCTCATAAACATGCAAGAAAAACCATACCCCCGGCCGGGATTGAACCCGCGGTCATAGAGTCTCAAAACTCCAGCCCGTCGCGTTAGCCACTAGACCAGCTAGCCACAATAAGATTCATCCAACTAGGTATATTTCTACACCATAGGAAAGTTAGCACAGGCACCTCTGTGACCACAAATGCAATCTTATTGTGGCTAGCTGGTCTAGTGGCTAACGCGACGGGCTGGAGTTTTGAGACTCTATGACCGCGGGTTCAATCCCGGCCGGGGGTATGGTTTATTTGCAATCGTGTCATTACGATTTCTTGAGTCATGTTAAACATGCAAGATTTCAGGTACGTCTTGCTACTTCTACTTACACTTAGGTCACACTACACATACATGTACAAGCATATATATACACACCCCTTTGAGTTTTCTTCTATTTTCTTTATAGTTCTTGTTCTTGTTTATTTCCTCTTACCTCCATGGGGAAGTGGAACAGAGTTCTTCCTCCGTAAGCCATGCGTGTTGTAAGAGGCGACTAAAATGCCGGGAGCAAGGGGCTAGTAACCCCTTCTCCTGTATATATTACAAAATGTAAAAGGAGAAACTTTTGTTTTTCCTTTTGGGCCACCCTGCCTCGGTGGGATACGGCCGGTGTGTTGAAAGAAAGAAAGAAGTAATGAATGTACTTTGCATGTATTTTACATTTTATTTTTTTAAATACTTAGTTCTACTCTTAGCTTAATATATGTTAGTGTAAACTTGTTATCTGGCATTCATATGCATTTATAAGTGGAAAAAATGGCATTCTGCTTTCCAGAGATATCAGCTTTCCAGCAGTAGCCTGGAACCTAACCTGCCGCATAAGTGGGGCTCTACTGTACTCGCCTGTACATGGATGCAGAGGTAAAGTTGTAGCTCCTGACCCTGCCTCTTGCCAGGTTCACTTTATCTTAAGTCTGAGGGCCCCATTGTACCTCTTCTGCCTCCACCAGCTTTTTTTATAGCAATCATTCCACTTCCTAACCATATTAAGATTGATGAAATAAATCCTGACACATACTTGTCTTTACCTTCAAGCTGTACCTCAGAGCACAATAGGGCCCAACTTATACGGCAGGTTAGGTTCCAGGCTGTCGCCGGAAAGCAGACATCGCCGGAAGGCAGAACGCCATTTTTTTCCATTTATAAATGCATATAAATGCCACACAACAAGTTTACACTAAATTATATTAAGTTACTAATAGAACTAGGCATTAAAAACACACAAAGTAAAATACATTCACAGTAAATTCATTACTTATCTTAAAGCATTTGTAATCTTAATGTAGGGAGAGAGGTGAGTAGTACTTATTTGTAGGAAGTCAGGTGCAGGTAGCCCAGGTGTAGGTAGCACTGGCTCCCCGTCTCATACTTAATATACGATATTTAAAACATCCCAGAGAGGTAAAATACACATACAGTACACTCATTATTTACCTTAAAATATGTGTAGTCTTAATACAGGAAGAGAGGTGAGTAGTATTTATTTGTACAAAGTCAGTGTAGGTAGCCGGTAGGTGTAGCCCGCCTGGGCTAAACCTACCAGCTACCTACACTGTGGCCCAGAGCCATATTATTAACATCGACATGCCTTGTTCACTGAATTTAATCATTTCTAACAACTACCTTTAGATGCCATCATAAACGAAAGTAGAAGTAATGAATAATTCATTCCGAAAATTGTAAACAAAAGCGGAGTGAGGGAGTGGCTGGGCCAAACGCAGATTCATACAAGTTTTCTCTGATGGCTGAGCAGAGAAAACGTAATGTTGTCCCTCCACCCGGCTACCACACAGCTCCACAATAATTATTATCAGAGCACATATAAAATATGCAATAAATGCCAGACAACAAGTTTACACTAACTTATATTAAGTTAGCAATAAAAATAGGCATTAAAAACACAATAAAAGGTAAGATACACACAGAGTACACTTATTACTTGCCTTAAAATTAATATTAATGTGTGAGAGGTGAGTGGCAGGGTGTTTATTGAATAAAATCAGAATGGCACACCATCATCCTCTAACTTGGCACTTAAAGCAAGAGGCTTACGACTTCTCTTTTTATTACAGCTAACCTTAGACGCCATCGTCAATGAGAGCCAACTAGTTAACGAAAGAGTAAACGAGAGAGAGAACGAGATACAGAGTTGAGACAATGTAAGAACACAAACTGAACAGGTAATGGGTGATCACTTGGTCAGGCGAAATAAATGCGAATTAATGTGTGTCTACTTTTAGTTCATTCACGTCCATTTGTAAAAGTTTGTACAACATTTACCTCAATATTTTTTTATTTTAATAATAATTACCTCACAATACAAATACTCTTACATTGTGTACAAGTTGTACAAGTTAGTTCAGAATAAACAAACAGCAACACACCATTTTTAGAGTGAATGAAGATAATAATATTAATAATAATATTATTATAAATATTAATAATAACAATATTATTATTATTATAAAAAGCACTAAACCCACAAGGGTCGTGAATTGCTATACATAGAGTAAAGGCATACGAAAAGAATATTTTTCTACAGTTATCCCCCAGTTTGACTAGAGAAAACGTAATTCTTCCGACACTACCTACACAGCTGCTTTGTAAACAAATCTCATATTTACATAAATTTTTATTCTGTGAGTGTATGTATCATGTTTATATGCTATGTAATGGGTTTCATATATAATTTTGAGGAAAATATCATAGATGGATTACTGTAAATGCCTATATTGATGTAAAATAAGACATTTAGTGTGCCCAAGAGTGATTATTATTACGTAGTATTGGCGTCATGAGTAGAGAGAGACTTAGCGATTTTAATGTGTACCTGCACACCAGCACAGTGTGTAAGTATATTTTGGTACAGGTACACATAAGTATAATTATCAGAGTACATATAAAATATGCAGTAACTTTAAAACACTTGAAATTTTGGAAAGTTTCCTGACATAGTAGATGTGGTCACGGAAAATGTAAACAAACCGGGTGGGGGACGCCGTATTTGAAAGACCGCTTGCCGTATAGCAAATTTTGGTCATAATTTGACATCGCCGTATTAGCGGAACGCCGTAAAGCGGGGCCTTACTGTACCTGTTTCTTAAACAGACTGTCCCTGTCTGACCTATCAATGCCTGAGTATTCTGTTTGTTGTTATCAAGCATCCCCTGATCCTCTGTCCTCCAGGGTTGTTAGATTCGCTTACTTAAGCCTTTCTTTGTAGCTCATACCCCTTAGCTCTGGAACTAGAGTAGCTGCATGCACCTATACTTTCTCTAGCTTCTTACCATGCTTCCTCAGTAATAGATTTTGTATTGGTGCTGAATACTCAAAAATGACCCTGACATGTGTTATATACAACACCTGGACTGAATCTTTGAGACTTCCCAAGGCCACTCTTAGATTTGCCAGGCAAGGGTTAGCTATAGGTTATTCGGATGATGAGCCTCTGGTGATGTGCCAGGCACTTTGGTAACTCCCAGGTCCTCCTCTGAGTCAATACTATGTGTCTGGTCTTCAGGTCACTTCCCAAAACTGACTGACACACACTAACTGTGTGCACATACAAAAGGGGGAAGGGGGAGAAGCAAGTGGCAACTTCTCTCTGGCTTTACCCTTCTCCAGGACATTGCTACATCTGAGATCATTTATTCCTAGGATGAGTAGAGTCTGAATACTATGTTCATTAGGGTTATAACTTTTTTACTTTTTTTTTCCAAATAAAACATCTTCTGTGTCATAAATCGATGATCTTTTGTTTAAAATCAATGAAGAAGTCCCTAATTCCTCTCGGTTTTCAAAAAACGTCACCCCCTAAATAAAAACTAGGAATCACCATATACCTGTGTTACTACTCATAATTAGCAACTCATAAAAGTACTAATTGGCAACTCTTTATATAGGCGTCTACTATTGTTATCATTTTCTCACTGTATTTCACAGAGGAGCATATCAGTGAGTACCACTTATCTGACAAAATATTTACAGGTCTAGCCTAACAGTGTAGGCTTTATTGTCAATATCTGACATTCATGTTACTGAGTATCAGGTATTAGTACTTAAAAATGATAGAACTGAAGTAAAACTGGATGTACTGCATTTGAAAGATGGCAAGGCTGAAACTATTGCTGAAGGAATGGCAAAAGTTACTAATGAATACAACTTATGGAATGCAATAAAGACTATCATTGCTGATACAACAAACGTTAACACAGGGAAAAAAGAGTGAAGCTGTTGTCAAACTGCAAATAATGTTCTCAGAGAAGGAGATCAGCAAACCACAATTTATCAGTTGTCAGCGTCACGTCCTGGACAGGATTCTCCGTTTGGTAATGAATGAAAATCTTGGTGCTAAAACCAGTTCTCCAAATATCGAGTATCCATTTGTATCCCAACTGGTGAGGAATTATGAAGAACTAAAGGCACAGTTTGTTAATGGAACAGAAGAGATCCTCTATAAATCAGGATGGAGAGATGATATGAAGATTTTGTACCAGCTAACACAAGTGTTTAGAATCTTTGAAGAAAAAGGGAAAGTTCATTTGATTAACTTTCAGAAAATTCCAAACATCAGCAATGCGAGGCAGAATTCAAGAGCCATTCTAGCTATTCTTGCCGTCATTCTTATACAGTAGGGCCCCGCTTTACGGCGTTCCGCTAATACGGTGATGTCAAATTATGACCAAAATTTGCTATATGGCAGGCAGTCTTTCAAATACGGCATGCCACACTCGGTTTGTTTACATTCTCCGTGACCACATCTATTATGTCAGGAAACTTTCCAAAATTTCAAGTGTTTTAAAGTTACTGCGTATTTCATATGTACTCTGATAATTATACTTATGTGTACCTGTACCTAAATATACTTACACACTGTGCTGGTGTGCAGATACACATTAAAATCGCTAAGTCTGTCTACTCATGACGCCAATACTACATAATAATCACTCTTGGGCACATTAAATGTCTTATCTTACATTAATATAGGCATTTTCATTAATCCATCTATGACATTTTCCTCAAAATTATATGTGAAACCTGTTACATAGCATATAAACATGATATATACACTCACAGAATAAAAATTGATGTAAATATAAGATTTGTCTACAAAGCAGCTGTGTAGGTAGTGTCGGAAGAATTACGTTTTCTCTAGTCAAACTGGGCAATGACTAGAAAAATAATCTTCTCATATGCCTTCACTCTATATATAGCAATTCATGACCCTTGTGGGTTTAGTGCTTTTTATTATGATAATAATAATAAATAATAATAATAATAATAATAATATCTTCATTCACTCTAAAAATGGTGTGTTGCTGTTTGTTTATTCTGTACTAACTTGTACACAATGTAAGAGCATTTGTATTTTGAGGTAATATTATTATACTAAAAAAATTGAGGTAAATGTTTTGCAAACTCTTGCAAACGTATGTGAATGAACTAAAAGTAGACACATATTAATACGCATTTATTTCGCCTGACCAAGTGATCACCCACTACCTGTTCAGTTTGTATTCTTACATTGTCTCAACTCTGTATCTCGTTCTCTCTCTCGTTTACTCTTTCATTAAAACTTGTTGGCTTTCAATGACGATGGCGTCTAAGCTTAGCTGTGATAAAAAGAAGTCGTAAGCCTCTTGCTTTAAGTGCCAAGTTAGAGGATGATGGTCTGCCATTCTGATTTTATTCAATAAACACCCTGCCACTCACCTCTCTCACATTAATATTAATATTTTAAGGTAAGTAGTAAGTGTACTCTGTGTGTATCTTACCTTTTATTGTGTTTTTAATGCCTATTTTTATTGCTAACTTAATATAAGTTAGTGTAAACTTGTTGTCTGGCATTTATTGCATATTTTATATGTGCTCTGATAATAATACTTGTGGACCTGTGTGGTAGCTGGGTGGAGGGACAACATTACGTTTTCTCTGCTCAGTCATCAGAGAAAACGTGTATGAATCTGTGTTTGGCCCAGCCACTCCCCCACTCCGCTTTTGTTACAATTTTCGGCATGAATTATTCATTACTTCTCTCTTCGTTTATGATGGCATCTAAAGTTGTTAGAAATGATTAAATTCAGATAACAAGGTATGTAGATGTTAATAATATGGCTCTGGGCCAGTGTGTAGATAGCCGGTAGGTGTAGCCCAGGCAGGCTACACCTACCGGCTACCTACACTGACTTCCTACAAATAAATACTACTCACCTCTCTTCCTATATTAAGACTGCACATATTTTAAGGTAAATAGTGAGTGTACTATATGTGTATTTTAACTCTCTGGGAGGTTTTAAATATCGTATATTAAATATGAGATGGGGAGCCAGGGCTACCTACACCTGACTTCCTATAAATAAGTACTACTCACCTCTCTCCCTACATTAAGACTACAAATACTTTAAGATAAGTAATGAATGTACTGTGAATGTATTTTACTTTGAGTGTTTTTAATGCCTAGTTCTATTACTAGCTTAATATAATTTAGTTTAAACTTGTTGTCTGGCATTTATATGCATTTATAAATGGAAAAAATGGCGTTCTGCCTTCCGGCGATGTCTGCTTTCCGGCGACAGCCTGGAACCTAACCCGCCGTATAAGTGGGGCCCTACTGTACCTACAAGATGGAAGACTTTGGAGAAGATATGAAGATTCATTTCATAAACTTGGCAGATTATTGGTTTACTGATCAGATATATGATGAAAATGACCAAGAATTTGTCAGAAATATTGAAAACTTACAAAAAAGCACTGAACTCATTGAAAAATCACTGGAAGCAGGAGCCGTCCACACTCAACATACCAAGAAGTAATCAGTGTGCTGAACATGCAATCAAAGTTATGCAGGAACTGTATGCTGGCTGCAGAAACAAAAACTGCAACTTTGGTTTATTCTAAGCAAAAAGTAGTAATATATGTACAAACATGATAACAATGATGCTGTGAGCTGTTTTATTTGTTATTAATATTACATGCAATATGCATTCAAGTTATTTGTGTTTGTTACTGTTTTTTTTTTTCATTTACGGGTGACATTTCCTAAAAAAAGAGAGAAAAAGAGAGAAAAAGAGAAAAAAAGAGAAAAAAAGAGAGAAAGAGAAAAAAAGAGAAAAAGAGAAAAAAAGAGAAAAAAAAGAGAAAAAAGAGAAAAAAGAGAAAAAAGAGAGAAAAAGAGAAAGAGAAAAAAAGAGAAAAAAGAGAGAAAAAGAGAAAAAGAGAGAAAAAGAGAGAAAAAGAGAGAAAAAGAGAGAAAAAGAGAGAAAAAGAGAGAAAAAGAGAGAAAAGAGAGAAAAGAGAGAAAAAGAGAGAAAAAGAGAGAGAAAAAAGAGAGAAAAAGAGAGAAAAAGAGAGAAAAAGAGAGAAAAAGAGAGAAAAAGAGAAAAAGAGAAAAAGAGAAAAAGAGAAAAAGAGAAAAAGAGAAAAAAAGAGAAAAAGAGAAAAAGAGAAAGAGAAAAAGAGAAAAAAGAGAAAAAGAAAGAGAAAGAAAGAGAGAAAGAAAGAGAGAAAGAAAAAGAGAAAGAGAGAGAGAGAGAAAGAGAGAGAGAGAGAGAGAGAGAGAGAGAGAGAGAGAGAGAGGAGAGAGAGAGAGAGAGAGAGAGAGAGAGAGAGAGAGAGAGAGAGAGAAAGAGAAAGAAAGAAAGAGAAAGAGAAAAAGAGAGAAAGAGAGAGAAAGAGAAAGAGACAGAAAGAGACAGAAAGAGAGAAAGAAAGAAAAAGAGAGAGGAGAGAGAGAGAAGGAGAGAGAGAGAGAGAGAGAGAGAAAGAAGAGAAGAAAGAAAGAGAAAGAGAGAGAGAGAGAGAGAGTGGGTAAAGATGAGTCAGGAAAGTGCTCACAAACTTTCATTAACTTACTTGTTACTTATAGTTGGTGTGGATAAAAACTGTTCAGTGATCGAGTACTACTTACAACACATTAGTACAAAGTAAGCCAACTCCTCCACTGAAGTGAATATAAGCAATATCAGTGATATTAAGTGTGGTATGGTGAAGACATGGTGTGAGTGAGGGGGACAGAGGCAGGCCTTAGAGTGACTTCACTATTGCCTTCAGTGAGCATCTAATATTATATGTGTTTTGTGCTATGTACTAGCATCTGGTGCTTTATAACAGCGTGGCTGGTAATAATGCAACACAGTGATTTGTGTAACATCTTCCTTTAGTGGAAAAGTGGATAGCATAAACAGTGTTTATTAAGTGATAGTGAGAAGGCAACACTTCCAGCTAGTGGCCCACTGCCACCTGCCCTCACTACCCACCTGGCTATAAACACCCCCACCCCCACCCGATACCCCCACCCACCCCACCCACTCACCTCACCCACCCTCTCTCTCCTGTGAACTTCAAACCTACAATCCTCCTCTGGGATGACTTCACACCGCAAAATAGCAAGAATATCTACGCTATCTGGCTATTGTCCCAGTAGTTACTGCAGTGTTTGTGGGTATACCACAAGGGACAAAATTCTTCTTAGATGTAAGGAGCCTACTTGTTCCAACTACTGCCACACACATTGCATTCCAGAAGAAGAATTTTGTTGCAGCCAGGTTGAAAATTTCAGAAAATTTAAGGATATCCATAATCCTGTGGTATATGTGGATACAAGCCTGGAGCTACAGGAGGAAGGTTCAGAAGTCCTACCTCAGGGACTCCTGTCCCAAGATCAAGACTGCCCTCTTGGGCTGTGTTGTAAAGTTGCAGCTAAGATAATCCATCACAGTGAAGCACTTCATGAGCTCCTCAAATCATTAGATAACCTACAATCTATTGTAGAAGGCCAGTGCAAGCCTGCATCAAGTGACATAAGCTGCTCAGCTGATGGTGACACTATTGACAAAGACTGGAAGTCCCATACTGAGCTTAACTCAGGGGTAAACAACTGGTGGAATTTTGTCATCGCTAAGGTCCCACAGACTGACAGAGTTCAAAACACTACCTTTGCGAATCCTAACAATTCCTCTGACCACCCTGTCATTTAAAAAGTTCTTAAGGAAGGATGACACGGCGAGCGATCGCACGCTTCTGCTTAAAATCAAGAAGTCTCTCCGTGGTTCTATTGTACCGGTACCGGCCCATGCAGCGCGTTTCAAACGTACTGCACGAGCACAAGCAGGAGACCACACACAGGGAACAAATCCTCTTCCCAGCAACGAGGGAAGCCTTGGATCTGTTAATTCTCCTACACCTGACATCTCTGCTTCAGCCACTGCCAGTCTACTTGACAGTGCACATACCATCTCTGATCCTACACCTGTCAGCAAACCTGCCGATACTATTCTAGAATCTGGTAGCAGTGCTTCGTCAGCAAGTTCTGAGCCAGGAGTTTCTCCACCAGAGAACGGTGCAGTTAATGATCAGGGAACTATCACTGCACCTGATCACCTACTGCGCCGAAGTACGAACAGCAGGGACACATCTGTCAGAACTGGTAGAGGACGGGGCAGAGGACATGGAGGAGGAAGACACCTACAGCCATCTCATCCTCCACTAACACAGTTCCAGCGGCAGAATCTGAGGACAAATCTGCAAAACTCAGGTGCAACAAATCCTAGTCCACCCTCCCAGGCACCTAGGCTGTGCTCTCGCTGTCACCGGAAGGGGCACACTGCCAACAACTGCCTGCGAGATACCAGGTGTAATTACTGCTACAAGAAAGGACATAAGGAGGACCAGTGTCGGAAGAAAAAGGAACTTGACAGACAGGGCCACCTGTTTAGAGACCTGTTCTCAGAACAAACCAGCAGGATCTCTGAATTGGTGAACACTCTCACACGTCACCCACTTAGCTACTCCTATCCCAGCCCAGCAGGTGGGATTGCGCCTTATACAAGACCACAGACCTACATCCCTGCAGCTGCCTCAGTACCCTACCTCTCTCAAGGGCAGGCACCTTACATTCCCTACACACCCACCACCTCAAGCTGACCACTTCATCATGAGGAGCCAGTCTATCAGCATCCTGTCGGCCAACATTAGAGGTTTCATTACTAATGTTGGAGAGCTCACACATAGTTTTGTGAACACTCGACGTCCCGACATGATAGCTGTTGTTGAAACATTTCTGGATGACAGGACTCCAGAAAATTTTGCAAGAATTGCTGGCTACACCTCATGGATGAGAAGAGACAGGCAAGGGCAAGGAGGAGGTGTTGCTGTGTGCTTCTCTAAAAGTGTTCATGCCCAGCAAATTGATGTTGCCACCCCTACACATCCTGAAATGATGTTCTTCAAGCTCTGTATAAACACTAGTACCTCTGCACTAGCATGTGCAATGTACAGACCTCAGTGGCAACATGCAGACCCTATCAACTTCCTAATGGAAAATATTAACTCCCTTCTGCTACAACACAACTGTCAACATATTATAATTGTTGGTGACCTCAACCAGCACCTTATACAGAGGGACTTTGATGACCTTCTTGCAGTGTTTGACATGAGAAACTTAGTTGATTTCCCTACTCACATCTCTGGCTCCTCCCTTGACCCAGTAGTGAGTGATCTGGCAGAAGGCATAGTCACTTGTCAACCCCTCGGCTATGTTGGATCATCTGACCACAAGGCTGTTTTTACGACACTTAAGATCCCAACAGAACGAGGTGAGGAGTCCACACGCACAACCTGGCTATGGGAAAGAGGTAATTGGCCAGCCCTTTGCTCTGAGCTTGCCACCACTGACTGGAATGCTCTTCTCCAAGGGGATGTTGAAAGCCTTCACTGGACACATCCTTAATCTACAACAAGAACTCATTCCTCACCGGCAATATGTGACGAAGCCTACAGATCAGCCTTGGTTTCGCTTTCGTTGTAGAGAGGCTGCTACTGCTAAGTACAAAGCATGGCAAAGGTATAAGAGACATCCTACCATCTATAACAGGAACTTGCACATGCAAGCCTGTAGGCATATGGGTGATGTTCAAAAGTGGGCCATTGCTAATTGGGAGGTGGACACTAAAAGAAAGTTAGTATCAGGTAGGGTAGGCTCCAAAACCTGGTGGTCCCTGGTCAAGGACAGACAAGGTTATCTGCCTGATGAACTTATTCCACCTCTACTAGTAGTCAAGAGAAGGCGGACCTCTTTGCTGAACACTTTGCTACCAAAATGCAAGTTCCTGATCCAGCAAGGGACCCTCCTTGGCTAGCTGCAAGAACTGTGTCAAAACTGTCAGTGGTGACAATAAGACAGGAGGAGGTGCATTTCCTACTTAAATCACTTGACCAAGAAAAGGCTGTGGGCCCAGACAAGTTGAGCCCAAGATTGTTGAGAAGATGTGCAGACCAGCTAGCAGCACCTCTAACTCGCATCTTTCAGCACTGCCTAGTACAGTGTAAATGGCCCTCTCTATGGAAAGAGGCGAATGTAGTCCCTGTTCACAAAAAGAAGAGCAGAGCAGAAATCAGCAACTACAGACCAGTGTCACTCCTGTCAATCACTGGTAAGATCCTTGAGACAATACTCTCAAGACAAATGACAGAGTTTTTTGACTACCACTCACTACTTTGTGATCGTCAATATGGCTTCAGGAAAGGTTACTCTGCTGCTGATCTGTTGTTAAACCTCTCCACTAAGTGGCACCAGTCACTGGATGAATCCAAAGTCAGCTGTGTGGTAGCACTGGACATTGCTGGCGCTTTCGACCGAGTGTGGCACCAGGGCCTCTTAGCAAAACTTCAAGCACTGGGAATTGCAGGCTCTACGCTATGTCTCCTCAGTAACTACCTTCATGGTAGATCTCTAAGTGTAGTTCTCAATGGAACGGAATCAGCAAGACATCCTATTGGGGCAAGTGTTCCACAAGGAAGCGTGCTGGGTCCATTGTTATGGAATGTCTACTTCAACGACCTTCTTCATCTCATCCCAGAATCACATGCATATGCAGACGACTGTACACTGACATTCACTTATCCAAGAGAAGAAATGCCAGCTGCTCTAAGCTACATCAATCACCAGCTGAGAGCTATATCAGCTTGGGGAAATAGATGGCAAGTAACATTTGCACCTGAGAAAACGCAAATGATGATCGTCTCTAGGCACCATGATGATAATCCTGGTGCAGTAGTAAGGATGAATGGGAGGATGTTGGCACCTGGAGAAGAAGTTGATATCCTTGGGGTGAAATTTGACTCCAAACTAGCCACGAAGAACCATGTTGTAAATCTTGCAAACAAGGCAGCCAGGAAGCTTACAGCACTTCGCCGTATCTCCCATCTGCTTGACAGTAGGGGTTGCAAGATCCTGTACGAGGCACAAGTACGCTCGCACCTTGAGTATGCTCCACTTTCTTGGTTTGCCTGCCCCCCCTCTCATCTGCGACTGCTTGACAGAGTAGAGAACAGAGCAAGACGTCTCATCTCTCGCCTGGACCCATCCTGGATAGATCTGTCATTTCAGCAGAGCCTTCAACATAGGAGGGATGTGGGTGGCCTTACTGTTATGTACAAGGCCAATATTGTCAAAATACCACACTTGGATCCACTTCGAGGACAGCGTGAAACAAGCTTTTATGCCACAACATGGGCAGAAAGCAGCAACTTCACTCTGGCTGTACCCTTCTCCAGAACATCACTCCTTCTGAGATCATACATACCCAGGATGACTAGAGTATGGAACACATTCGTACAGCATAATGATGTCAACGAGATAAAGTCAGTTGATCAAATGAAAATGCTGGCCCACAGATGGCTCCAACTTCATCCTGTTTCCTACTTGTATGTCTCATAACAATAAAAATGCTTTCAAATGAGCTGATGTAGGTAACAGCTCTTAGCTTGCCAATAAAGTTAGGAATCCTTAACCTGTAAATAGCTGTCAATAAAGCTAGGGATCCTTAACCTTGTCAAACCCTGTGTAAAAAAAAAAAAAAAAAGAGAAAGAGAGAGAGGGAAAGAGAGAGAGGGAAAGAGAGAGAGGGAAAGAGAGAGAGGGAAAGAGAGAGAGGGAAAGAGAGAGAGGGAAAGAGAGAGAGGGAAAGAGAGAGAGGGAAAGAGAGAGAGGGAAAGAGAGAGAGGGAAAGAGAGAGAGGGAAAGAGAAAGAGAGGGAAAGAGAAAGAAAGAGAGAAATACAGAGACAGAAAGAGAGAAAGAGAGAAAAAGAGAAAGAGAGACAAAGAGAGAGAAGGAGAAAGAGAGAAAAAGAAAAAAAAGAGAAAGAAAGAAAGAAAAAGAAAAAGAAAGAAAGAAAAAGAAAGAAAGAAAAAGAAAGAAAAAGAAAGAAAAAGAAAGAAAAAGAAAGAAAAAGAAAGAAAAAGAAAGAGAAAGAGAGAAAGAGAGAGAAAGAAAGCAGGTGGTATTGTGCCTTATACAAGACCACAGACCTACATCCCTGCAGTTGCCTCAGTACCCTACGTCTCTCAAGGGCAGGCACCTTACATGCCCTACACACCCACCACCTCACGCTGACCACATCATCATGAGGAGCCAGTCTATCAGCATCCTGTCGGCCAACATTAGAGGTTTCATTACTAATGTTGGAGAGCTCACACATAGTTTTGTGAACACTCGACGTCCCGACATGATAGCTGTTGTTGAACCATTTTTGGATGACAGGACTCCAGAAAATTTTGCAAGAATTGCTGGCTACACCTCATGGATGAGAAGAGACAGGCAAGGGCAAGGAGGAGGTGTTGCTGTGTGCTTCTCTAAAAGTGTTCATGCCCAGCACATTGATGCTGCCACCCCTACACATCCTGAAATGATGTTCTTCAAGCTCTGCATAAACATTAGTACCTCTGTACTAGCATATGCAATGTACAGACCTCAGTGGCAACATGCAGACCCTATCAACTTCCTAATGGAAAATATTGACTCCCTTCTGCTACAACACAACTGTCAACATATCACAATTGTTGGTGACCTCAACAAGCACCTTATACAGAGGGACTTTGATGACCTTCTTGCAGTGTTTGACATGAGAAACTTTGTTGATTTCCCTACTCACATCTCTGGCTCCTCCCTTGACCCAGCAGTGAGTGATCTGGCAGAAGGCTATGTTGGATCGTCTGACCACATGGCTGTTTTTATGACACTTAAGATCCCAACAGAACAAGGTGAGGAGTCCACACGCACAACCTGGCTATGGGAAAGAGGTAATTGGCCAGCCCTTTGCTCTGAGCTCACCACCACTGATTGGAATGCTCTTCTCCAAGGGGATGTTGACAACCATGTGAAAGCCTTCACTGGACACATCCTTAATCTACAACAAGAACACATTCCTCACTGGCAATATGTGACGAAGCCTAGAGATCAGCCTTGGTTTGGCTTTCGTTGTAGAGAGGCTGCTACTGCTAAGTACAAAGCATGGCAAAGGTATAAGAGACATCCTACCACCTATAACAGGAACTTGCACAGGCAAGCCTGTAGGCATGTGGGTGACGTTCAAAAGTGGGCCATTGTTAAATGGGAGATGGACACTAAAAGAAACCTAGCATCAGGTAAGGTAGGCTCCAAAACCTGGTGGTCCCTGGTCAAGGACAGACAAGGTTATCTGCCTGATGAACTTATTCCACCTCTAAATCGACAGGATGGGACCACCTCTACTAGTAGTCAAGAGAAGGCGGACCTCTTTGCCGAATACTTTGCTACCAAAATGCAAGTTCCTGATCCACCAAGGGACCCTCTTTGGCTAGCTGCAAGAACTGTGTCAAAACTGTCAGTGGTGACAATAAGGCAGGAGGAAAGAGGCAAATGTAGTCCCTGTTCACAAAAGAAGAGCAGAGCAGAAATCAGCAACTACAGACCAGTGTCACGCCTGTCAATCACTGGTAAGATCCTTGAGACAATAATCTCAAGACAAATGACAGAGTTTTTTGGCTACCACTCACTACTTTGTGATCGTCAATATGGCTTCAGGAAAGGTTACTCTGCTGCTGATCTGTTGTTAAACCTCTCCACTCAGTGGCACCAGTCACTGGATAAATCCAAAGTCAGTTGTGTGGTAGCACTGGACATTGCTGGTGCTTTCGACCGGGTGTGGCACCAGGGCCTCTTAGCAAAACTTCAAACGCTGGGAATTGCAGGCTCTACGCTATGTCTCCTCAGTGATTACCTTCATTGTAGATCTCTAAGTGATTCTCAATTGAACGGAATCAGCAAGACATCCTATTGGGCAAGTGTTCCACAAGGAAGCGTGCTGGGACCATTGTTATGGAATCTCTACTTCAATGACCTTCTTCATCTCATCCCAGAATCCCATGCATATGCAGATGACTGTACACTGACATTCACTTATCCAAGAGAAGAAATGCCAGCTGCTCTAAGCTACATCAATCACCAGCTAAGTGCTATATCAGCTTGGGGAAACTGATGGCAAGTAACATTTGCACCTGTGAAAACACAAATGATGATAGTCTCTAGGCACCATGATGGTAAGGCCAGAGCAGTAATAAGTATGAATGGGAGAGTGTTGGTACCTGGGGAAGAAGTTGATATCCTTGGGGAGAAATTTGACTACAAACTGACCATGAAGAACCACATTGTAAATCTTGCAAACAAGGCAGCAAGGAAGCTTACATCATTTCGACGTATCTCGCATCTGCTTGACAGTAGGGGTTGCAAGATTCTGCATGAGGCACAAGTACACTCACACCTTGAGTATGCTCCACTTTCTTGGTTTGCTTGCCCCCATCCCTCTCATCTGCGACTGCTTGACAGAGTAAGACGTCTCATCTCTTGCCTGGACCCATCCTGGATAGATCTGTCATTTCAGCAGAGCCTTAAACACAGGAGGGATGTGGGTGGTCTTACTGTTATGTATAAGGCCAACACTGTCAAAGTACCACACTTGGTTCCACTTTGAGGACAGCGAGAAGCAAGCTTATATACCACAAGACGGGCAGAAAGAAGCAACTTCACTCTGGCTGTACCCTTCTCCAGAACATCACTCCATCTGAGATCATATATCCCCAGGATGACTCGAGTCTGGAACACATTCGTACAGCATTATAATGTCAATGAGATAAAGTCAGTTGATCAAATGAAAATACTGGCCCACAGATGGCTCCAACTTCATCCTATTCCCTACTTGTATGTCTCATAACAATAGAAATGCTTTCAAATGAGCTGATGTAGGTAACACCTCTTAGCTTGTCAATAAAGCTAGGGATCCTTAACCTAACCTTGTCAAACCCTGTGTTAAAAAAAAAGACAAGATGCAGTCTTGTTGAAGTATCCTTTATACACAACTTTCCTAATATGAATCTTAGTCCTGGGTTTGTCTCTGCATTCACCTTCCTTTCTCATTACATTACATTGTCAAATATAGTGGAACCTCAGCTCACGAACTTAATCCAATCTGTGACCTTGTCCGTATCCTGATTTCTTCACATGCCGAGTCAATTTTCCTCATTTAAATTAACTGAAAAGCCATTAATCCGTTCCAGCGGAATTCCTGCTCTCAGAGGCAGGAAAAATACACTTCAGTGTAACGCTAATATCAACTCTACGACTTATCTATCATGACTGATCTAATATGAGATAATAAACTTGATATATACTCTAGAATGAATAAAATATATCATTACGTATGTGGTTACATAGTGGTTCCTTGTCTTGTTCTACTCCCATCCACGCCTTTCCCCCTTCATACTGGCACTTACTTAATGCTTCCTTTTTTTTTTTCTTTTTTTTTTCTTTTTTGGTCACCCTGTCTTGATGGGATTTGGCCAGGTCACTAAAAGAAAAAACATAGCTAATGGTCCTTATTAGAGTGAAACGTAGTCATAAGTTTCATTCTCCTATGTATGGGTTGTGTCTAGTTACTCTATTAATTTTCTAAATATGGAAATGATGCTTAACCCTTTGACTGTTTCCGACGTATAAATACGTCTTACGAGCCAATGTTTCTGACGTATTTATACGCACAAATTCTAGCGGCTTCAAATCGAGCGCCAAAGGCCTGGTAGGCCTACACGGGAGAGAATGGGTCTCAGTGGTCGGTGTGCACCCTGTGAAAAAAATCTGGGACCTAGCGGTGCATTTTGGGAACGCCATGTTGTCAGTCCATTTTCACCATGCCTCTCGGTAAGAAGTTCCTCACTCCTCGGCGGATTGGAGGTCTTTTGTTCCCAAGTGATAGCTCTAACAGCGATGAAAGTGTCAGTGACAGTGAATTCAAGGGTTTTCAAGTGAGTGTTACCGAAAAAAGTGCCCAGGATAACGTAAATAGTGACGAAAACCCAGATGACCCACAACCTTCGACCTCTGGTGCTGTGCCGGCTTGTTCACGTTCACGTTCGCCTGTACCAGGACGAAAGAGGAAACTATTTGGTCATGTACAACACCCTGATGATAGCAGTGATAGTGATTTCAAGGTCATTGAAAGCAGTTCTAGTGACAGTGAGAGTGAATATTCCCCAGTGAAGCGCCAGTATGTACGACGTAGCATGCGGTCTGGTAGTGTTTCATATGTTGTTCCAAGGGGAAGGAGAAACTCTGGGAGCACATCCCGTGGCCCAACACCACGACCTGATAGTGAAGATGACGATATTGTAACGATGGGTATGAATGGTGACAGTGAGGGAGGAGGCAGTGGTGGTGATAGTGAGGGTGGCACGGCCCATGTGGCACCATCACCGGGCCACGCTACTAGCCACGCAGCTGACTCAGCAGAACAACCAACCTCACCCTACCCCACACTGCCACAACCTGCACCACCACAACCTGCACAGCCACAACCACGGTACAATATCCAGACCCCCACCAGCAGACCGCATCTGGGATTGGCAGGACGGTGACGAGTTTGTTCCCAGTCCCCATGACTTTGATGAAACACAAAGTGGAATAAAGCCATCTTGTCCACTTGGGAACAATGCCAGTGAACTGGACTGCTTTGAGTTATTTTTCGATGAACCCCTGATGGACATCATTGTCAGGGAAACAAATACATACTGTGATTACACCATGGCAAATACAATTCTCTCACCAAAATCACGGCTACACAAGTGGAAGGAGACAACTGTGGCAGAGATGTACCTGTTTTTTGCCACAATAATGCTTATGCCACATGTGTATAAGCACACTGTCAACACATACTGGACAACAGATCGCCTGATTTCAACTCCAGGTTTTAGTGACATTATAGGTGTCAATCGTTTCCTGATACTGTTGCGTATGTTACACTTTTCAGACAAAACCAGGCCTGACAGAAGCGACAGGTTATATAAGATAAGAAATGTGTTTATGTACCTGAAACAAAAGTGCTGCATGTATTTTTATCCCTTCAGGAAGCTTGTTATTGATGAGTCCTTGATTTTATTCAAAGGAAGACTCTCATTCAAGCAATATATACCAAGCAAGAGGAAACGCTTTGGTATAAAGCTATTTGTACTGTGTGATTGCAGAAGTGGTCTTGTTTTAGATATTATTGTGTACACTGGCAGTAATACTTTGAGAGATACCATGAAGTTATTGGGTATCTCTGGTGATGTGGTTCGAACAATGATGGAACCATATCTTGGTAAGGGGCATATGTTATTTACTGATAACTGGTACACAAGCCCCTTACTCAGTGATTTCTTGCGAGTGAACTTGACAGACGTGTGTGGCACAGTGCGTGGTAATCGCAAACATATGCCAAGGTTCGACGCTGGCACTCGCAGAGGTGAGGTGCAAGCCTTTGCTGCCAATGACATCATGGCATTTCGGTGGCATGACAAACGTGATGTCACATTGTTGACATCAGTTCACACAAACGAAATGGTACCCAGTGGCAGGGACAACAGAGAGACCAATGAACCCATTCTAAAGCCTGCAGCTGTCATGGACTACAACCTCAATATGCACTTAGTGGACAAACGTGACATGCAGATTGGGTTTGCAGACTGTGTACGCAAGAGTTATAAGTGGTATATCAAACTTTTTTTCCATCTTGTTGATATCTCTATGCTAAATGCTTATAACATATACAAGTTGAAGACCAACAAAACACCAAAATATGGTGAATTTTGCCTGTCAGTAATCAGACAAATAATTGCAAAGTACAAAGGAGCAACTCCTGCAATAGACCAGCGCCCACAGACGTCATCTCGTATGAGGCCTGGTGATCACTACCCCATACAACTGCCTCCTACTACTGCCAAGAAAAATGCTCAGAAGAGGTGTTATGTATGTATGCATACCACAAAACGCCCACAAACACGCAGAGACACTCGTTTTATGTGTGAGGAGTGTGAAGTGCCCCTCTGCATATACCCATGTTTCAAAGAGTTCCACAAGCTGCAGCAGTTCTAGGAACGTGGTTAGTGACTGTACATATGTATATATATTATGGAACAATAGTAATAAACATTGTTTTGTATTGTTTGTTTGTGTAAACAAAGTGTATACACAAACTAATAGTGATAAAGTTTGTTCTGTTATTGTGTTGTAAATAATGAGTGTATATTTGAACAATGCACCTTACATTGGTCTCACAGGCCACATAAGTTACCTGGAAAAGAAAAATATTGAAAAATGCAAGAAACCTTTGAATTAGAGTAAATAAAAGAATACCGGGTGGGCGGCAGTCGCCGCTGTTGCTGTACGCACGTCAATTTCTGCAAACTTTGCGGCTCTATATCTCGGTAAGTACTGATGGCAAAATTTTTTTTTTAGGCTTAAAACACTAGTAAAAATATTCCTAACATTTTCATAAGAAAAAATAATTTTTTTTTTTCGAATATTTGGCGACATAGAATGACAGTTTCAGAGAGGGCCCTGAAACAGTCAAAGGGTTAAACTACAAATTGGGTCCATTTACAAGACATGAACTCTGGTTGGTTGCTGTTATCTTTGACCTAGGAAGAGAGGTGTGTCAATTATACAGGGAAAAGGCTCTTAATTCAAATCCACAATGTGTAATTGTCTAAAAATTAAATACAATGTCCTATATTTCTCAGCAGTAGCACCAAGTTTTTTTTTTCTGGGGGAGGATGGGAAGAGATTTGTACTGAATGACCACCAACTGTACAACTTTGTTTGAAGTGGGTTTTTTTTTTTTGGCAACTAATGTCAGAAAATGGACAATTCACTTTAAATTCAGGTTTAACATCACCGTACTGACTGAACTGTACAAGTTCATTCCTAGAAGTCATACAGTGAACACGTATCAAACTCTCTTTCTGTGTTTGCTTTTGACTAGGATTTTTCGACCAGATTTGGAGAAAGATGCCTTGAAATTGCATAAATTACTTATGCATTATAAAAGCAAGCTATAACTATAACCATTATTTTGTCATCAAGACTAAATATCCGGCCAAGAGCTGGATCCCTTACATGATGAAATACTTGTGTAACATACTTTCACCAGTGGCTCAACTGTAAAAGGATATCTATACCTTTTGCAGAACCCATGGTGTGGATGGAGTCGAGAGATCATGTATATGATTATTACTTCTGCATAAACCTTTCCTGTCTGGTGCCAACAGTAAAAAACAAAAAAGTGACCTGTACAATATCCTAATATACCCTCTGCTATACACCCGGTGCTTCACAGCGAAGGACTATTCCCTCCACGTCCCCACTAACTCATTCAACCTCAAGTTAAGAGGATGATGGATCCTTCAAACCTTGCGAGCCTTTGACTTTACAAGATCCAGAATACGTTCATAACTTTACATCCAAACCACACATGATAGCTCAGAATGAATTAAACTACCTTATCAGAAAATTAGAATTGCCAAAGACTAAGGCAGAACTGTAGGGCTCCAGATTGTAGCAGTGACATCTCACTGAAAACATATTTAAAGATACATTTCTTCCATTTACAATTGGATATTTTTATTTTTTTTCTAGCCAACTTTGGAGGAGTCAGCAATGAACATAGTGAAGATTTCCACCAGGACATTTCAATCATGAAAAAACACTTATCAGGAAAAATGGAGTCCATCACTGTTAGATTACTTCTGAACAATAACAAGATACTCAAGAAGTGGCAAACAAAAAACAAGCAAAGTAGTGTCAGGTTGAATAAATGCAACTTAATTTATTGTAAAGCAGGCCCTCGCTTTATTGCATTTCACCCTACGTTTCGCTAATACGGACATTTCAAATCATGACCAAAACTCACTATACGGTTCCTCCCACTCGACTCTCTAATAAGGTCACCATTCGGCACCCAGTTTGTTTACATTTTCCATGAGCACATCTCTCCATATGTCTGGAAACTTTCCAAAATTTCAAGTGTTTTAAAGTTATGCTGATAATTACAGTATGTATACCTGTACATAAATAAACTTACACACTGTGCTAGTGTGCAGGTACACATTAAAATTACTAAATGTCCCTCTAATCTTCATGCCATAGTAATAATACTAAAAAATAATAATCACCCTTGGGTACATTAAATGTCATATTTTAAATTAATACAGACATTTTCATTAATCCATATACGATATTTTCTTCAAAATTATATAAGAAACACATTATATAGCATATTATTACCATCGAAATACCTTCTTCACTGAGTTTAACCCTTAAACTGTCCAAACGTAGATCTACGTTTGCAGGCGTAGCGCTCCAAACGTAGATCAACGTTTTATTTTTCATTCCTTCAAATTTGGCACAACAGACTTGAGTCGCCTAGACATGAAAGAATGGGTCTGTGCACTCAGTGTGTGCACTATTAAAAAATCTGGGAGCACTTAGTACCTTGTGGGAGCACCAGTTCAATTGAGCGCCAGCTCACACCAGGGATTCACTGATGCCACGTCGCATTAACACTCCCATTTTAAGAGGAAAGTAAAAACAGGTTAGATAAATACATGAGTGAGTGTGGGTGGGTGTGAGTTGGACCTGACTAGCTTGTGCTACTAGGTCTGATGTCATGCTCCTTCCTTCAATGGATGTGACCTGACTAGGTGGGTCATTGGTCTAAGCTGGGAGGGGAGGGTGACATGTACCTGTCTTGCATGGGCCAGTAGGCCTGTTGCAGTGTTCCTTCTTTATGTTCTTACGTATTCGGCAGGCTGGCCAGCTGGCTTGCTTTGGCTGTTTCTCTGTCTATATCTATGTCTATCTATATGTCTCACATGTACACATAAGTACAGTTATTATACAGTGTAAATTACCTAGGATAACCAAAAATTCAAGGCAAAGACAGAGTGACAGATAGATAGACAGGAACATGTTTGTGTGTATCAGTGACAACAAATAAAGCCAGGGTTCCCCGAGCACCCACTTATCAAATGTCACCAAGCTGATAACAGATACAACACAATTCTTCAAGGAGTCCGATATCCTATATTCCAGGCAGACAGAAAGACAGATAAACAGAGACAGACATATAGGCAGGCAGACAGATAAATAGACAGAGAGACAAGACATGTTTGTGTGTAACAGTGATAACAAATACAGCAAGGGTTAGCTGGAGCAGTGGGCATTTATCAAATGTCACTAGGCAGTGACATTTCATAACACCATGCTTTAAGGTATATGCCAGGGTATCTAAAACATTGCTGGGACCTATAAACACTTTGTATATATTTCTAGACAATGGTAAATAACCCAGGCAGGTGTAAATGTTCACCTGTCAATGTGATTGTGGCTATTTGAGCACCTAATATTAGTGTCAGAACAAAGACTGGCTATGAAATTACAAGAACTATTATAAATTGTAATTATCAGAACATAAAAAATATATAAATTAAAATAAAAACGAGAAAAAAAGGTATATCGGCAACACTTCTGCAAACGGCAGGAGTTGATATTGCCGACAGGTGAGCATCCAGAGCCAACTTCATGGTCTTATATCTCAGTAAGTACTGACCCTAAAATTTTTTTGAATCCTATAACATGAAGAAAAATGTGCTCTTAATTTAATTTTTTTTTTTTTTCAAAATATTCGGAGCGCCACGTAAGTGAACGTAGATTCATGTCTGGAGAGTTTAAGGGTTAATCACTTCTAACAACTACCTTAAGGTGCCATTATAAATGAAGGGAGCAGTAATGAGATATCATGGCAAAAATTGTAAACATAGTCAAGTGTGTTATGGGGAGTCACTGGGTCAAAGGTGGATTTATACACATTTTCTCTGGTGCTGGACGAGAGAAAACAATTTTTTTCCCTCTACTCAGCTACCACACCTCATATTATTTATGTGAAATTTATTGCACTGTGGGTGTATGTATCATACACACACAGTACAGTGGACCCTCAGTTAACGACATTAATCCATTCCAGAGAGCTTGTCCTTAATCGATTTTATCGTTATCCGAATTAATTTTCCCCATAAGAAATAATGGAAATCCAATTAATCCATTTCAGACATCCAAAAGTATTAAACAAAATAATTTTTTATATAAACTATACATTTCCCTACACAGAAAACAATGATACATGAAGAATAAAACAATAACAACATCACACTTAACTTTATTGAAGACATGGTGATGTATGGAAGACAGGAGGAGGGGAGAGGATAGAGGGGTTTACAAATTGTTTGGAAGGAGAATCGTCTTCCATAAAGACTTCAGGTACCAAGTCCTTATCCTGGGTTACTTCCCTTTGTTTTTTAATGCCACTAGGACCAGCTTGAGAGCCACTGGACCCCTGTCGCTCAAAAAAGTTTTCCAGAGAGGTCTGTTTTTGGTGCATGTTAGGCATTGTGTTGGGAAACACAAGATAGTCCTTCAATATGACACTAATATCAGCTCTACGGCTTATTTATCGAACACAATTCATCTAATATGACACAATAAACAATATTAATAACATAGAAACATGACATATACTCTAGAATGAATAAAATACATCATTAAGTATGTCCTCCATGGGGAAGTGGAACAGAATTCTTCCTCCGTAAGCCATGCGTGTTGTAAGAGGCGACTAAAATGCCGGGAGCAAGGGGCTAGTAACCCCTTCTCCTGTATATATTACTAAATGTAAAAGGAGAAACTTTCGTTTTTCCTTTTGGGCCACCCCACCTCGGTGGGATACGGCCGGTGTGTTGAAGATTAAGTATGTCAAGAGTGTTGCCGTGTTGTTGTTGTTCTTGTTGGTGTATAAGGGCCACTGAGACCATAAGCCATACATAGTAGCGGTGGAGGCGGCAGCAGAGGCGGTAGAGATGGTGGTGTTGTCAGTCGCTTTACATAACTCCAACAACACTGGAGGAGTTAGGTTTGTGCTGTCCTTTTTCTATCGATTAATCGCTTAACTTACTTGCTACAGTTAATGGTACACTTTATCACTGGCTGCAGCTATAGCCTTCATAGACGATGGCATCTAAAGGTAGTTGTTAAAAATTATTAAACTCATTGAACAAGGTATTTCAATGATAACAATATCGCTCTGGGCTGGTGTAGGCAGCTGGTGTAGAGGGGCTTCCTGGCTACCTACACCTTCTGGTTACCTACACACACCAGCTACCTACATCTAACTTCCTACAAATAAATACGACTCACCTCTCACCCTACATAAAGTTAAGTAATGAATGTACTGAGTATGTATTTTACTTTTTATTATTTTTTAATGCCTAGTTCTACTGTTAGCTTAATATATGTTTGAGTAAACTTGTTATCTGGCATTTGTATGCATTAACAAGTGGAAAAAATGGTGTTCTGCTTTCCAGTGGTAGCCTAAAACCTAACCTGCTATATAAGTGGGGCCCTACTGTATAGGTATTTTACTACAATATTGTACATACCCAAAATAGAACTAGTAACCCCTTCTGCTGTACAAGTTACTAAATTAAAAAAAAAAAAAATTTCTTTTTAAGAACACAAGAAAGAAGGAACACTGCAACAGGTCTACTGGGCTATGTGAGGCAGGTCCAATTCTCCCATCGGCTTAAGCAAATGCCTTGAGCTAGTGAGGTCAGACACGTCACTTAAGGGAGAAGCATGGCATCCGACCTAGTAGCACAAGCTAGTCAGGTCCAACTCACACCCACTCATGTATTTATCCAACCTATTTTTAAAACTACACATCTTAGCATCTACGACAGTACTTGGGAATTTGTTCCACTCATCCACAACTCTTATTACCAAACCAATGTTTTCCTATATCCTTCCTAAATCTAAATTTTTCCAATTGGAAGCCATTGCTATGAGTCCTGTCTGTTAGATATTTTTAGCATGTTATTTACATCCCCTTTATTAATATCTGTTTTCCATTTATTTTTTTTTAGGTCACCCTGCCTTGGTGGGATACGGCCAGTTTGTTGAAAAAAAAAAAAATGTGTAAATAAATTTCCTTGGAAACCAATAGATTCTGATTATGGTCATATATACTTTCAGCACCCCAAAAACATTGAAGTGAAAGTCATTGTTGCTCCAGAGCTTAAAATTTTTCAGAATTTGCACACCAGTTATTCTATTAGTACTGATATAAATGTTCAATAATATTATTAATATATTACAATTACTTAATTATATGTAGGTGACATTAATACAATGTCACCTACACACCCTGCATAATACTGATCAGTATATACTGTGCATGATGTAAATTAAGGAAAAAATATTATAACTATCATTATTATTATTGAATGTAAAGGCTGTACCCAGTATTTATCTTTGTAAAATGCAGATGCAATTTGCAAATTAAGCACAAGATTAATTATAAATGCAATATACAGTCAAGATCACAAGACCTGTTACAGGTCTGACTGATTTTTCCACAGAGCACTATAGCAGAGCAGTATAGCTGATCTGCCTCAAACAGAACTTTTCTCCAAATATTTATGCCTATCTAGTAGACTCTCATATTACACGGTAGTTACATTCCTGAAAATGCCGTGTTAGGTAAAAATCCATGTTATATAAACTGAAGAACTTGTAGGAAAAATAGGGTTATGTTCCTGTGACCCCCCACAAAAGCCAAACAACTTTTTTTAGACATCCAGATCTTACAAAAATAAAAATGATATTTTTGTTTTTGTTGCTTAAGACTACAAATGCAACAGAAATATTATTATTTACCTTAAAGTGTGGTCCCTGGTGCATGTCAGTGATTGTGAAGAGAGTGGAGATGCATGGTGTGGCCCTACTGGGCTAAGGCGGATGGTTTGTTGGTAGAAGTGGATGGTTGAGGTTCTAGTACTAAAATCAATGGTTCTATTGTAGTGTGCATAAATTCTGTAATGGATCTCAGACTTCTTTTACCCTGCAGTACAATATACATTATTCCAGAAGCTTGGTACTGCCAGGTTGGAACTAGAGTCCATTGATGCAACTAGTTTTTTTTATCACTTTCCTTGTGTAGTTACACTTGAATGACTTAATAACTCCCTGATCCAGTGGTTGTATTAAAGATGTTGCATCTGGAGGTAAAAATACAGCATTTACATGTGAGGTCACCCCAAGCAAAGCTTCTGGACGAGTACAGGAATTATAAAGAATGAAGAGAGCCTTGAATGCAAGGTTCTTGCTGTGCAGGTAAAACTTGACTTCGGAAATAAAGTGATGCTTAAACCAGTCAATATTTCTTCTGTCATCCATGCTGACTGGTCTGACTTCCAAACCTCGAGTATACCTGGAGAGAATTTCTGGGGTCAATGCTCCCGTGGCCTGGTCTGAGACCAGGCCTCGGTGTTTTTATCTACACCTTTCAATGCACGAGGATTCTTAGAACAGTAGATAACCATGGGCTTACACTTGAAATCACCTGATGCATTACCGCAAAGGAGCAAGGTCAAGCGATCCTTTGCTGCCTTGAAGCCCGGTGCAGCCCCGTGGAGACAGTGGTCTCAACCACATCCAGGCGGCAGCCTGAGGTAGGGGAATATTCCACGGGTGATGCTCCAAATTTTGTCGCCTCCGCAAACCAAACCGCGTTAAGTTAATTTTACGAAGCGTTGTATAAAATTATGCTGCAATTTTTCAAAAGTGTAATAACAAAAACGTGACAAATAAATCCGTGTAATATGAGGGCCTACTGTATCTTTACTTTTTTATGATTATAATTATTTTATATATAAAAAAAAGCTTAAGTGAAGAGCTTAAAACCATGTGACAGAATTTTATGGGGAATGAATGACGAAAAAAATAAAAAAGCATTCATTCCTCTTGAAATTCTTTGCTACAAATTATTCATAACAAAATTAGCATGGTCTATATTTGTTGCATTCAGGAAAACTTCAGTAATGTAAATAAAATGACAAAATGGGTTTGAAAAAATGCTAATACCCAAAATCTGCCTAATATTATTCCAAGATGGAATAATCCAGGTTAATGTTAGAAGGTAATCATGAAAGTTGAGTATGATGAATCCCATAAGACTCGTAGACAAGAGTTAGTCATTACCCTGACCTAGGAGGTGGGGGATGATGAGAGGGCTTGAGAGTAACCGTGGGCGGTGGTGGTGGTGGTGGAGGATGGTGTGTAGAGGTGATGTGGTGATGAACCCCCTGAGGTGTGTGAACTACTGTTGTCTGCTGTCCTGGCACACTTACGCTCACCTGAAAACAGAAATGGGACAACTGTAACTACTGCTACCACAGCCTTACTGCAAACAATACTTACATTTCAAGTATTCTCTTGCCCCTACACAGATTCTCTGTGAAAGTACAAATTTTAATATTTCCTCATGTGACAAATCAGTGTTACTATATGCTACTGAATAGCATACATCAGCATAAAATTAAATAATCTAGCATCAAATATAAAAAAAAATTACTAAGAGAACCCCTTTATCTTTCTTCAGTCAAGCTGCAATGCCTACATCAGTCAAACTACAAGCTGCCTGCACCACCCCTGTCAATGATCAGGCCATCATATAGGTCTAGTCAAGACTGGGCCAGGTGAGCAGTATTTTCCAAAGAAATCACTCACATAGCATGCAGGTTACGTTCCTGAAAATTGTGACCAGCAGAAATGAACTTTACATAGTGAATAACACAATGGAAAAACAGGATTATGTTCCAAGCATTAACAGATCAATCCTTCTCTGCAATATACATTTAGAGTACAACTTATTTATCTTCCAACAGCAATGTTGCTTGAGTAATGTGGAATGCCATTTTGGACATTAACTAAGCAATGAGCTCCTTGGTGACTGCCTAGGTCCTAAGTACAAGAGAACACCTGGTGACTGGGCTCTCCAATCACTTAGCTTATTTGAGGTGTGGAGTAGGGGAAGGAAAACTGGTTACTGACTCAGGTAGTTTTTGGCTCTTTACCTACAAAACCTAAAAATCACATCTTTACTACAATAATTCTATATGAGCATCAGGTTTATTTCTTGCAGCTTTTGATGCCTTAAGTAAACCTCTCGAGGGCCACACTTGCAATAATGAAGGTGTTCAGAAAACCGAGGTGTTGAAAAACATTATCATTACAGCAGTAGTATGGAAATAAATGGTATAAAATACCGACACAATGGAAATACAAACACACATGCAGTATAATGTGATCCTTTATTGACAATGTTTCGCCCACACAGTGGGCTTTTTCAGGTCACAAACAGATCTACCTGGGTGGAAGGTACGCGAGTATTTATAGTCAGATTCAGAATGCTGGGTCAGGTGGAGAATGCTGCATCTGATGATCTACCGAGTGGGGTTATAGAGTCTAAAATCTTGGGTAGCTTGGAAGGGAGATTGGATAAGTTTGTGAGCAGACCTTCTGCAGTGTTCCTCCATTCCTATGTTCTTATGTGGGATAGCGATGAAGAAGTTTCTTGGCAAGTGGTTCAGCTATGCTATAGAAGCCATTGTTCTGGTTGAAGTTGTCAGATATAGAGATAAGCGATGATTCCAGGATTCTTCGGTATTGAGTGTTGTCTTCTCTGGCAATAAGTCTCGAGTTTCTGTAGTTTATTAAATGGTTGCGTGAATTACGGTGCTGTACAAAGGCATTTCTTGTATCGTCAGACCTGCTTGCCTATTGGTGTTCTGAAATACGTGTTTGGAGGTCTCTTGACTATAAATACTCGCGTACCTTCCACCCAGGTAGATCTGTTTGCGACTTAATAAAGCCCACTGTGTGGGCAAAACGTCAATAAAGGATCACATTATACTGCATGTGTGTTTACATTTCCACAGCAGTAGTATACTGAAATTAAACTACTTGGTTATCAGCTGACTGGAGGATACATATCAGCCACTACAATTATGAATCTTACATGCTCAAAACATTCTCTATGGCACCTTTCATGAGTTTTCAGAGTTCTTCTACTCCTAGAGCCTGGTCTTGGACAAGGCTTGTCTGATGCTTGCCTGGTCAACCAAGCTGTCGCTTCTCGTGGCATGCTGGCCACCAGAAGCAAAAAAATTTATTTTTTCTTATGAAATGATAGAGAATCTTTTCCCAATCATAAGGACACCAAAAGTATGAAATTTGATGGAAAACTTATGGAATTACGCTCTCGCGAATTTAGCAGTCTCGACGATGTTTACTCATTGGCGATTTCGCCCACTTTGAGCCCTATTTTCAGCCAATTCCAGTGTATATAACAACAAAAGAAAGGAGGAACACTGCAGCAGGCCTGCTGGCCCATACTAGGCAGGTTCTTTACAATCCATCCCACTAACATAATATTTGCCCAATCCAATTTTCAATGGCACCCAAGAAATGAGCTCTGATAACTCTATCCGCTCTCATATGCAAGTCCCACTCGAATCCAACCCCTCTCACTCATGTATTTATCTAACCTAAATTTGAAACTACCCAATAGTTTTAGCCTCAATAACCCAACCAGGTAGACTGTTCCACTCATCAACTACCCTATTTCCAAACCAATGCTTTCCTATATCCTTTCTAAATCTAAACTTGCCTAATTTGAATCCATTACTGCGGGTTCTCTCATGGAGAGGTATCCTCAAGACCTTATTTACATCCCCTTTATTAATACCCATCTTCCACTTATACACATCGATCATGTCTCCCCTCATTCTTCGTCTAACAAGTGAATGTAATTTAAGGGTCTTCAATTTTTCTTCATAAGGAAGATTTCTAATGCTATGTATTAATTTCGTCATTCTACGCTGAATGTTTTCTAACAAATTTTTTCTATCGAATGAGTACAAGAAACCACCCATTTACCAAATTCAACTGTCCAATAAAGTTGTCAGAAATTGGCAATTTTGCCAATTTCACACAAATTTCAAAAGATGCCAATTTCCATGTAGGGTCCAGAATAAACAAGACAGACATTCCTGGAACTAAAATAACATAAACAAGACAGACATTCCTGGAACTAAAATAACATTTTCTCTGTTCATTAGTCACGTCCCCAGGCCTCTCTTACATTTCTTTTGCTATCCACTCTGAATTTTTATTCTCACAAAAAATAGAAGATTTACTGCTATGCAGACTACTGCATTGGTGTAGAAATGGTATAAACCTACCATCCGACTTACGACCTGCTCGACTTACGACCACTCGACTTACGACCGTGTTTTTTATGCCAAATTTCTGGGAAATAAACAACTATTTGTGTTGTACACAGTGTTTATCCTAAACCTTACAGTATAAAATACAGTACTAACAACATAAAAAGTAAAGCAAAACATGAAATACCAAAATAAAACAATAAAATAAAATCATTACAAAAATGTTTTGTTGATATTCAGTAGTAAAGTTCGACTTAACGGCCGGTTTCTCGGAACCGAACTCGGTCGTAAGTTGGATGGTAGGTGTAATATCAGCGCACTTGTGAAAGAATATCAGACTCACCATTTGACGAGTGTTGGACACGTGGCATGATTTGTTTACTTTTGAACTTAGGCAAATATTGAACATTTCTGCTACTTTGAGCTCAATTTCAAGGTACTTTTCATTGTGAAACCAATCAAAAGCATTTCACTTTCTGTAATATGTCGTCCATTCCATAAAATGGGACCAGGATAATTAGAATACAACCATAAATACCATACGAAAATACAGTGGACCCTTGCCTAACGATGGCATTGCATAACATTAAATCCGCCTAGCGATACATTTTAACGCAAAAATTTTGCCTTGCCTAGCGCTAAAAAACTCGCTGAACGCGATTCGTTCGAGACGCGTCCATGTGTGGCCTGAGCCAGCCTCTCTTGTTCCGTGGGTGGCAGTGTTTACAAGCCAGCCTCCGTGGTCACATCCAAGCATACAATCGGAACATTTTGTATTATCAGAGCGTTTTTAGTGATTTCACCTGCAAAGTAAGTGACCATGGGCCCCAAGAAAGCTTCTAGTGCCAACCCTACAGCAATAAGGGTAAGAATTACTGTGGATATGAAGAAAGAGATCATTGCTGAGTATGAAAGTGGAGTGCGTGTCTCCGACCTGGCCAGGTTGCATAGTAAACCCCAATCACCCATTGCTACTATTGTGGCCAAGAAAACGGCAATCAAGGAAGCTGTTCTTGCCAAAGGTGCAACTTTGTTTTCGAAACAGAGATCGCAAGTGATAGAAGATGTTGAGAGACTGTTATTGGTGTGGATAAATGAAAAACAGATAGCAGGAGATAGCATCTCTCAAGCGATCATATGTGAAAAGGCTAGGAAGTTGCATGAGGATTTAATTAGAAAAATGCCTGCAACTAGTAGTGATGTGAGTGAATTTAAGGCCAGCAAAGGTTGGTTTGAGAGACTTAAGAATCATAGTGGCATACATAGTGTGATAAGGCATGGTGAGGCTGCCAGTTCGGACCACAAAGCAGCTGAAAAATACGTGCATGAATTCAAGGAGTACATAGACAGTGAAGGACTGAAACCTGAACAAGTGTTTGTGACGAAACAGGCCTGTTTTGGAAGAAAATGCCAAACAGGACCTACATTACTCAGGAGGAAAAGGCACTCCCAGGACATAAGCCTATGAAAGACAGGCTTACTCTGTTGATGTGTGCTAATGCTAGTGGTGATTGCAAAGTGAAGCCTTTATTGGTGCATCACTCTGAAATTCCCAAAGCATTCAGGCAAAATAATATCCTCAAGGCTAATTTGTGTGTGCTGTGGAGGGCAAACAGTAAGGCATGGGTTATTAGGAACTTTTTCTATGACTGGTTACACCATGCATTTGCCCCCACTGTGAAAAATTACCTAATTGAAAATAAATTTGACCTTAAGTGCCTCCTGATATTAGACAAAGCTCCTGGTCATCCTTCAGACGTGGCAGAGCGACTTTCTGCAGACATGAGCTTCACTAACATCAAGTTTTTGCCTCCTAATACCACTCCTCTCCTGCAGCCCATGGACCAGCAGGTCATTGCAAACTTCGAAGAACTGTACACAAAAGCTCTGTTTGAAAGGTGCTTTGTAGTGACTTCAGAAACTCAATTGACTAAGAGAATGTTGGAGAGATCACTTTAATATTCTCAATTATGTAAACCTTATAGGTAAGGCTTGGGAGGGAGTGACTAAGAGGACCTTGAACTCTGCTTGAAAGAAACTTTGGCCAGAATGTGTAGACAAAAGGGATTTTGAAGGATTTGAGGCTAACCCTGAGAAGCGTAAGCCAGTTGTGGAATCAACTGTGGCATTGGGGAAGTCCTTGGGGTTGGAGGTTAGTGGGGAGGATGTGGAAGAGTTGGTGGAAGAGGACAATGAAGAACTAACCACTGATGAGCTGCAAGATCATCTTCAACAGCAAGAGGCCAGACCTGAGGAAACTGCTTCGGAGGAGGGGAGAGAGAAATTGAAGAAGTTGCCTACTTCAAAGATTAAGTAAGGAAATATGTGCAAAGTGGCTTGAAGTGCAAACCTTTATGGATGAAAATCACCCTCACACAGCTATTGCAAGCTGTGCTGGTGACTATTACACTGACAGTGTTGTGAAACACTTTAGGAAAGTCATAAAGGAACGAGAGGTACAGGCCTCTATGGACAGATATGTTGTGCGGCAATAGTCCAGTGACTCTCAAGCTGGTCCTAGTGGCATTAAAAGAAGAAGGGAAGTAACCCCGGAAAAGGACTTGCTACCTCAAGTCGTAATGGAAGGGGATTCCCCTTCTAAACACTAAGACCATCCACACTCTCCCCTCCTCCCATCCCATCAATCATCACCAGATCTTCAATAAAGGTAAGTGTCATGTAACTGTGCATGTCTTCTTCAGTTTGTGTGTATTAAAATTAATATTTCATGTGGCAAAATTTTTTTTTTTTCATACTTTTGGGTGTCTTGCACGGATTAATTTGATTTCCATTATTTCTTATGGGGAAAATTAATTCGCCTAACAATAATTTCACCTAACGTTGAGCTCTCAGGAATGGATTAATAGCGTTAGGTGAGAATCCACTGTACAGTGCAAAGTCGCTGTTTTAAACCAAAAACACGGCCAGTTTTTTTTTCTCATTATGCACTGTGTGCTGCAGGATTTTTTTTTATACTATGCACACTGACCACATAAACCCATTCTTTCGTATGTAAGCCTACCAGCTTTCTCTCGCTAGATTTGAAGGCGCTAAAATTTACGAGTACTAGTACATCAGAAACCCTGAAAGGGTTAAGGTGTTGAACAATCAGGGAGCAGGGATGTTGATTCAATGTTCTCTGATTGTGCCCAATGCATCTCCGTATATCACAGGGTTTAAATAAGAAAAAGAAGGCACAATACCATGACTGGAACGATACACAAATGTACAGGTTATTTGTGTATCACAGGGTTTATTTTACACTTCCTCTTATATCTCTCACTCCAGTATGCTTATGGCAGTGTGCAGATTTGGTCCTAGCCCTCAAGTACTTTTCACACATATACAGTGGACCCCCGGTTAACGATATTTTTTCACTCCAGAAGTATGTTCAGGTGCCAGTACTGACCGAATTTGTTCCCATAAGAAATATTGTGAAGTAGATTAGTCCATTTCAGACCCCCAAACATACACGTATAAACGCACTTACATAAATACACTTACATAATTGGTCACATTTGGAGGTAATCATTATGCGGGGGTCCACTGTATATATATTTTTTTAACACGTCGGCCATTTCCACCGAGGCAGGGTGACCCAAGACGAAAGAAAAAACTAGCATTGTCATTAAACACTTTAACCATCACTCATACATAACACTGGTCAACAACTAAAATGCTTCCGAGACCAGAGTAGCAATTTTCAACTAATTTTAGGTCAATAATAATGAATACCATGGTTAAAACTGTTTGTTAGCTCTACTTTTCAATATACGTACACCTACATGTTACAACAGGTTCCAACAGGCTTGCAGCAGTGTGTTTCTTTTGAGGTGAAAGGTGGGTGATTTTCTTAGCCAAACACTTTTTAAACTTATAATAAATATTCACTGAGCAAGATACTGATATGCATGTGAGGCATACTATATTAATTTTATTTTCCTACTGAATGATATAACATGAAAAAAAATTTTTTTTTACCACATGAAATATTAATTTTAATACACACAAACTGAAAAAGGCATGCACACTTCTGTATTATAATGATAAATTAATGAAGTAAAACTTCCCTTCTTCTTTTAATGTTTATCGTCTAATTGTCCATTTGTCGTATTTCTTCTTTCAGATGCCTCGTATGAATAGGTTTGCACTTTAAGCCACATTGCACAGATTTCCTTTATCTTTGTAGTAGGCAACTTCTTCAATTTCTCTCTCCCCTCCTCTGAACCAGTTTCCCCAGGTCTGGCCTCTTGCTCTTGAAGTTGATCTATCAGCTCATCAGTGGTTAGTTCTTCATTGTCCTCCTCCACCAACTCTTCCACATCCTCCCCACTAACCTCCAACCCCAAGGACAATGGATTCCTCAAATCCTCTCAGGGTTAGCCTCAAACCCTTCAAAATCCCTTTTGTCTACACATTCTGGCCACAGTTTCTTCCAAGCAGAGTTCAAGGTCCTCTTAGTCACTTCCTCCCAAGCCTTACCTATAAGGTTTACACAATTGAGGATATTAAAGTGATCTCTCCAAAACTCTCTTAGAGTCAGTTGATCTGAGGTCATTGCACCTTTGGAAAATAACCTGCTGGTCCATGGGCTGCTCCTTGACTTAATGAACACATGCTGCCACGTCAACAATTGTGCTACTAACCTGTCGCCTAGTGAAATGGTTGACACAGAGGAAAGGTTTCAGAGTGCACTAATAAAGGCTTCACTTTGCAATTCCGCTGCTTATGTCCTGGGAGTGCCTTTTCCTCCTGAGTAATGTAGGTCCTGCTTGGCATTTTCTTCCAGAACAGGCCTGTTTCTATGTACTCCTTGAATTCCTGCACATATTTTTCAGCCGCTTTGTGGTCCGAACTGGCAGCCTCACCATGCCTTATCACACTATGGATGCCACTACGCTTCTTAAATCTCTCAAACCAACCTTTGCTGGCCTTAAATTCACTCACATCATCACTAGTTGCAGGCATTTTTTTAATTAAATCGTCTGTATTATAATGATAAATTAATGAATAAAATTTTTGTTTATCGTCTAATTGTTTGTCGTTTTCTTCTTTCAGATGCCTCGTATGAATAGGGCAGACAACTTCTGCTACATTTGTGGTGAGGTGACCTTTGCATCACAGAAGCACCATATAATTGTTAGGGTTAGAAAGGCATATCGCCAATATTTTTGATGCAAGATTGGTGATCAGGATAAGAACTGGGCTCCACACACATGCTGCAACAATTGTGCTACTAACCTTCGCCAATGGTTGAACAGAGGAAAGGAATGCCTTCCGCTGTGCCAATGACATGGCAAGAGCCAACTGACCATACCAACAACTTATTTCTGCATGGCACCTCAAGTACAAAAGGGCTTGGCAAAGACAAAAAAAAAATGGGGTCCACTGAATATCCAAACATTCAATCAGCTGTTCGCCCAGTTCCACATGGAGATCTACCTGTTCCTGATGCACCAACTTCGGTATCCTTCAAGTCAGATGAAGAAAGTGGTGAGGAAGAAGAGAAGGATGAGAGTGCTGGATTACAGTGACCGAAACTTTGACAAAGCACACTCATCTAGGCCACATCTCATAACACAAGGGGAACACCATAACCTTGTCAGGGATATGGAAATACAGCTTCTCCTCACATAACGATAGAGTTCCATTCCTAAGACCATGTCGGTAAACGAATTCGTCGCTAAGTGAGAAACATACTATAATGGCAGTGGGCTTATGTCAACCATCTTTCATATTGTTTTAATGTCACCTTTGCACCATTTATAATATTTCTGATATATTTTAAAATGTTTATACAATATTGTACTGTATATTGTAATAAACAGAAAAGAGGAAATCAGCTCTAATATACGTTATTTAGGTATGCATATGGAGATTTCTTCATAATGGAAGATGATTTAGTGGCCTGTAACAACATTAACCCTTTCAGGGACCGTGCCGTAGTTCTACGGCTTTGAGTTGAGGGTCCAAACCGAAGATCTACGCCATGAGCTCAGCTCACTCTGATAAGCTGTGAGCGGTAAATTTGGGACTAGATCTGACAGAACACATCTATGTGGTATGGTGCACCACATAAAATAAATCCTGCAGCACACAGTGCACAAAAAAAAAACGAGACCATAATTTTGGAATAAAACAGCGACTTTGCAGTGTTTTTCATGTGTTTTTTATAGTTGTATTTGCGATTTCTTAGTCTCTTTTGACAGAATGGAAGACATATTACAGAAATAGAGATGATTTTGATTGGTTTTAGTATTGGAAATGGCTTGAAACTGAGCTCAAAGTAGTGAAAATGTTAAATTTTTGCCAACGTTCAAGAGTAAACAAATGACCTCACATGTTTAATACACGCCTGATGGTGGGTCTAATATACATCCACAAATGTGGTGATATTATTTATACAATTATTACAACATTGCATAACAGTAAATCTTCTATTTTTTGGTTTGAATAAAAATTTGTTATATGAATAAAAAATCAAAATGGAATTCATTTGTAAAGCCTGAAAATGTAACTAATGAACAGAGGAAATGTTAGTTTAGTGCCAGGAATGCCTGCACTGTTTATTCTGGACCCTATTTTGAAATTGGAATATTTTGAACTTTGCATTAAATTGGCCAAATTACCAATTTCTGATCACTTTATTTTGTAGTTGAAACAGTTGACTTGGTGATTTCTTGTGCTCAATCGATAGAATAGAAGTAATACTAGTAAAATAGCTAAGAATTTGGTCGACTGGAATAATGTAATTGGCCTAAAATGGGAGTCGAAGTTTGAAAAATCACCGATGCTTAAATATCGCTAACACATCAAAATTCACGAGAGCGTAATTCCATCAATTTTCCATCAAATTTCGTACTTTTTCCTTTATTACCTTCAGAAAAATATTCTCTACCATTTCATAAGAAAAAATAACAATTTTTTTTTTAAATTCTTGGACCCTGGTGCACTTTGAAATTTGGGCTCTGGACCCTGAAAGGGTTAATAGTCTGATGGAAGCACCCGGCATCAACTACAAACCCAGTCACTGGAGGCTGCTCATAGTTTCATCAAAAACGAGTCTGAAAGGTGTCCTGCTGCATAACAGCAATAGTAAACCATCAGTTCCTGTGGGCTATGCAAAACATATGAAAGAAACTTATGCAAATATAAAGCATATGTTTCAATGTATGAAATATGATTAACATCAACGGAAGCTCTGTGGTGACTTATAAAGGTTGTTGCTCTTGTTATGGGCTTGAGGGCAGATACAAGTACTGCTGCTTTCTATGTGAATGGGATAGCCGTGCAAGAGGTTCCCACTGCATCAGGAGAGACTGGCCACCTCGTCAATCATTGGAGCCCGGGATGAAAAATGTTCAATATCCTCCTCTCATTGAACCCAACAAAATTTTGCTACCACCACTGCATATAAAACTGGGGCTCATGAAAAACTCTGTAAAAGCTATGGACAAATCCGGTTAGGGATTCAAGTATTTAACATCAAAATTCCCCTCACTGAGCGACACTAAGATAAGAGAGGGAGTCTTCAATGGTCCTCAGACATGAGAGCTTCTTAAAGATGGTGACTTTGAATCAGACCTTCATGGTGAGGAGAAAGCTGCTTGAGAAACATTCAAGTTAGTCGTGAAGAAATTTCTCGGAAGCAGAAGGGAAGGCAACTATGAAGAATTGGTGGAAAACCTCAAGGCTTACAAGAACATGGGATATAACATGTTACTTAAAATTCACTTTTTGGACAAACATTTCGACTTTTTTCCAGCAAACTGTGGGGCAGCTAGTGACGAACATGGTGAAAGGTTTCACCAAGATATTTCAGCCATGGAAAAATGGTACCAGGGCAAATGGGGCACAAGAATGCTTGAAGACTATTGCTGGACATCGGCACTATAAGTGTCAAGCAAAAAGACAGAATTGGTATGGATTTGAGTTTAAAACATACTAACATATACTGTACATTATAATAAAATAATCAAACATTACATGTCTCATATGTTTAAACCTATAGACAATAAGCATTTTTCAAGGTGATACTTGGATTCAGGATGTACATGTTTATAGAGGGGCAACTGATATATCGGATCATTATTTAGTTGTAGCTACAGTTAGAGTAAGAGGTAGATGGGAAAAGAGGAAGGTGGCAACAACAAGTAAGAGGGAGGTGAAAGTGTATAAACTAAGGGAGGAGGAAGTTCGGGCGAGATATAAGCGACTATTGGCAGAAAGGTGGGCTAGTGCAAAGATGAGTAGTGGGGGGGTTGAAGAGGGTTGGAATAGTTTTAAAAATGCAGTATTAGAATGTGGGGCAGAAGTTTGTGGTTATAGGAGGGTGGGGGCAGGAGGAAAGAGGAGTGATTGGTGGAATGATGAAGTAAAGGGTGTGATAAAAGAGAAAAAGGTAGCTTACGAGAGGTTTTTACAAAGCAGAAGTGTTATAAGAAGAGCAGAGTATATGGAGAGTAAAAGAAAGGTGAAGAGAGTGGTGAGAGAGTGCAAAAGGAGAGCAGATGAAAGAGTGGGAGAGGCACTGTCAAGAAATTTTAATGAAAATAAGAAAAAATTTTGGAGGGAGTTAAACAAGTTAAGAAAGCCTAGGGAAAGTATGGATTTGTCAGTTAAAAACAGAGTAGGGGAGTTAGTAGATGGGGAGAGGGAGGTATTAGGTAGATGGCGAGAATATTTTGAGGAACTTTTAAATGTTAAGGAAGAAAGGGAGGCGGTAATTTCATGCACTGGCCAGGGAGGTATACCATTTTTTAGGAGTGAAGAAGAGCAGAATGTAAGTGTGGTGGAGGTACGTGAGGCATTACGTAGAATGAAAGGGGGTAAAGCAGCTGGAACTGATGGGATCATGACAGAAATGTTAAAAGCAGGGGGGGATATAGTGTTGGAGTGGTTGGTTTTTGTTTAATAAATGTATGAAAGAGGGGAAGGTACCTAGGGATTGGCGGAGAGCATGTATAGTCCCTTTATATAAAGGGAAAGGGGACAAAAGAGATTGTAAAAATTATAGAGGAATAAGTTTACTGAGTATACCAGGAAAAGTATACGGTAGGGTTATAATTGAAAGAATTAGAGGTAAGACAGAATGTAGAATTGCGGACGAGCAAGGAGGTTTCAGAGTGGGTAGGGGATGTGTAGATCAAGTGTTTACATTGAAGCATATATGTGAACAGTATTTAGATAAAGGTAGGGAAGTTTTCATTGCATTTATGGATTTAGAAAAGGCATATGATAGAGTGGATAGAGGAGCAATGTGGCAGATGTTGCAAGTATATGGAATAGGTGGTAAGTTACTAAATGCTGTAAAGAGCTTTTATGAGGATAGTGAGGCTCAGGTTAGGGTGTGTAGAAGAGAGGGAGAATACTTCCCGGTAAAAGTAGGTCTTAGACAGGGATGTGTAATGTCACCATGGTTGTTTAATATATTTATAGATGGGGTTGTAAAAGAAGTAAATGCTAGGGTGTTTGGGAGAGGGGTGGGATTAAATTATGGGGAATCAAATTTAAAATGGGAATTGACACAGTTACTTTTTGCTGATGATACTGTGCTTATGGGAGATTCTAAAGAAAAATTGCAAAGGTTAGTGGATGAGTTTGAGAATGTGTGTAAAGGTAGAAAGTTGAAAGTGAACATAGAAAAGAGTAAGGTGATGAGGGTATCAAATGATTTAGATAAAGAAAAATTGGATATCAAATTGGGGAGGAGGAGTATGGAAGAAGTGAATGTTTTCAGATACTTGGGAGTTGATGTGTCGGTCAAAAAACGTTATCTATGGAGGCAAAGAAGGGAATGTATGAAAGTATAGTAGTACCAACACTCTTATATGGATGTGAAGCTTGGGTGGTAAATGCAGCAGCGAGGAGAGGAGGCAGTGGGATGTCCTGTCTAAGGGCCAGAAAATTCGGAGTGTGGAAATTAGGAAAGGTGTGGAGTTAATAAAAGCATTAGTCAGAGGGCCATTTAGAGAGAATGGATCAAAGTAGAATGACATGGAAAGCATATAAATCTATAGGGGAAGGAAAGAGGGGTAGGGGTTCCTCGAAAGGGTTGGAAAGAGGGGGTAAAGGAGGTTTTGTGGGTGAGGGGCTTGGACTTCCAGCAAGCGTGCATGAGCGTGTTAGATAGGAGTGAATGGAGACGAATGATACTTGGGACCTGACGATCTGTTGGAGTGTGAGCAGGGTAATATTTAGTGAAGGGATTCAGGGAAACCGGTTATTTTCATATAGTCGGACTTGAGTCCTGGAAATGGGAAGTACAATGCCTGCACATTGGCAGTTTGGAGGGATATTTGTGTATCTCTATACGTATATGCTTCTAAACTGTTATATTCTGCACCTCTGCAAAAGCAGTGATAATGTGTGAGTGTGGTGAAAGTGTTGATTGATGATGAAAGTATTTTCTTTTTGGGGATTTTCTTTCTTTTTTTTTTGGGTCACCCTGCCTCGGTGGGAGACGACTGACTTGTTGAAAAAAAAAAAAAAAAACTTGGATTCAGGACATGAAAATAATAAAAATTATTTTTTTTTTTCAACAAGTCGGCCGTCTCCAACCGAGGAAGGGTGACCCAAAAAGAAAGGAAATCCCCAAAAAGAAAATACTTTCATAATCATTCAACACTTTCACCTCACTCACACATAATCACGGTTTTTGCAGACGTGCTCAGAATACAACAGTTTAGAAGCATATATGTATAAATATACACATGTCCCTCCAAACTGTCAATGTCCCAAACCCATCCTTTAGAGTGCAGGCATTGTACTTCCCATTTCCAGGACTCAAGTTCGGCTCTGGTGGCCTGGTGGCTAACACTCTCGCTTCACACGGCGAGGGCCTGGGTTCGATTCCCAGCCAGAGTAGAAACATTGGGCGTGTTTCTTTCCACCTGTTGTCTATGTTCCCCATCAGTAAAATGGGTACCTAGATGTTAGTCGACTGGTGTGGGTCGCATCCTGGGACACTGACCTAATTTGCCCGAAATGCTGAGAATAACAAGGGGATTTCTATGCAGTAGTATGTCACTGTTGTCAGCTAGGCCTGTATACCATGTACATGTACTTGTAGTAAATAAAGATATTATTATTATTATTATTATTATTATTATTATTATATAAAAATAACTGGTTCCCCTGAATCCCTTCACTAAATATTACCCAGCTCACAACCCCAACAGGTCGTCAGGTCCCAAATACCATTCGTCTCCATTCACTCCTAACACGCTCACGCACGCTTGCTGGAAGTTCAAGCCCCTCGCCCACAAAACCTTCTTTACCCCCTCCCTCCAAGCTCTTCGAGGACGACCCCTACCCCACCTTCCTTCCCCTACAGATTTATAAGCTCTCCATGTCATTCTACTTTGATCCATTCTCTCTAAACGACCAAACCACCTCAACAAACCCTTTTAGCCCTCTAATACTTTTATTAACTCCACACCTTCTCCTAATTTCCACACATCGAATTTTCTGCATAATATTTACACCACACATTGCCCTTAGACAGGACATCTCCACTGCCTCCTCGCTGAAGCATTTACAACCCAAGCTTCACATCCATTTAAGAGTGTTGGTACTACTATACTTTCATACATTCCCTTCTTTGCCTCCAAAGGTAACATTTTTTGCCTCCACATATACCTCAATGCACCACTCACCTTTTTTCCTTCATCAATTCTATGATTAACCTCATCCTTCATAAATCCATCCGCAGACACGTCAACTCCCAAATACAGTGGACCCCCGGTTAACGATATTTTTTCACACCATAAGTATGTTCAGGTGCCAGTACTGACCGAATTTATTCCCATAAGGAATATTGTGAAGTAGATTAGTCCATTTCAGACCCCAAACATACAAGTACAAACGCACTTACATAAATACACTTACATAATTGGTCGCATTCGGAGGTAATCGTTATGCGGGGGTCCACTGTATCTGAAAACATTCACTTCTTCCATACTCCTCCTCCCCAATTTGATATCCAATCTTTCTTTATCTAAATCATTTGATACTCTCATCACCTTACTCTTTTCTATGCACACGTTCAACTTCCTACCTACACACACTCCCAAATTCGTCCGCTAACCTTTGCAATTTTTCTTTAGAATCTCCCATAAGCACAGTATCATCAGCAAAATGTAACTGTGTCGCTTCCCATTTTGTATTTAACCCTTTCGGGGTTTTGGCCATACTAGTACGGCTTACTCGCCAGTGTTTTTGACGTACTAGTACACACAAATTCTAGCGCCTTCAAATCTCGCGGGAAAAGGCTGGTAGGTCTAGATGTGAGACAATGGGTGTGTGTGGTCGGTGTGCATGGTAGAAAAAAAATCTGGGACCCAGTGGCACATTGTGGGAACGCCATTTTAGTAGACTTTGTTCACCATGCCTCGCGGTAAGAAGCTCCCCACTCCTCGGCGAATTGGGACACTTTTATTCCCCAGTGGCAGTTCTAATACATATAGAAGTGCCAGTGAAGAGGAGTTTCAAGGTTTTGGTGAGGTTGTGACCGAAACTAATATCCATAATATCGGTAATAGTGAGGAAAACCCAGACGACCCTCAGTCTTCCACCTCTGCTGCTGGGCCGTCTTGATCACGTTCAGTTGTACCAGAATCAAAGAGGAAACTACTATTTTCCCAAATCCCGGACTCAGATGTGAGCATTGGTGATGATAGTGATAATGGATATGAACTACAAGCTCTTGAAACCAGTTTCTGTAGTGATGGTGAAGTGGAATATTCTCCAGTGAAGCATCAGTATATACGACGATATGTGCGCTCTGGTAGTGTGCCATATGCTATTCCAAGGGGAACATAAGAACATAAGAATGAAGGAACACTGCAGCAGGCCTACTGGCCCATGCGAGGCAGGTCCAAGTCTCCTACGGGCTTAAGCCAATGCACCCAACCTAGTCAGGTCAGGTCACCCTGACTTAAGGGAGGAACATGGCAACCGTCCTGGTAGCACAAGCTAATCAGGTCCAACTCACACCCACCCACACCCACTCATGTATTTATCCAACCTATTTTTAAAGCTACACAACATTCTGGCCTCTATAACTGTACTTGGGAGTTTGTTCCACTCATCCACAACTCTATTACCAAACCAGTACTTTCCTATATCCTTCCTGAATCTGAATTTTTCTAACTTAAAACCATTGCTGCGAGTCCTGTCTAGGCTAGATATTTTCAGCACACTATTTACATCCCCTTTATTTATTCCTGTCTTCCATTTATACACCTCAATCATATCCCCCCTAATTCTACGTCTTTCTAGAGAGTGAAGATTCAGGGCCCTTAGTCTATCCTCATAGGGAAGGTTCCTGATACATGGGATCAACTTTGTCATCCTCCTTTGTACATTTTCCAGAGCATTTATATCCATTCTGTAATACGGTGTCCAAAACTATGCAGCATAATCTAAATGAGGCCTAACCAAGGATGTATAGAGTTGAAGAACAACCTGAGGACTACTATTTATGCTTCTTGATATAAAGCCAAGGATTCTATTAGCTTTATTGCGAACACTTATGCACTGTTGTCTTGGTTACAGATTACTGCTAACCAGAACTCCTAAATCTTTTTCGCAATCCGTAATATTAAGATCTACATTATTTAGTTTATATGTGGCATGGTTATTGTCCTGTCCAACATTTAGAACTTTGCATTTGTCTATATTAAACTGCATCTGCCACCTCTCCGACCACTGCATCAGTCTACTCAAATCTTCCTGGAGTGCTCTAATGTCCTCGTCAGAATGAATTCGACGGCCTATTTTGGTGTCATCGGCAAACTTGCTGATGTCGCTCTTTATGCCCTCATCTATGTCGTTTATGTAGATTGTGAACAGCAGGGGGCCCAACACTGACCCCTGTGGAACACCGCTCGTGACGCTTCCCCACTCTGATTTCTCCCCATTTATGCAAACTCTCTGCTGCCTATTTGTCAACCATGCCTCTATCCAGGAAAAAATTACTCCTCCTATTCCACGTGCCTTAATTTTCCTCAATAGTCTCTGATGTGGGACCCTGTCAAAAGCCTTACTGAAGTCCATGTACACAATATCATATTCATTACCATGATCTACCTCCTCAAATACCTTAGTGAAAAAAGTTAACAAATTCGTAAGGCAGGAACGCCCCTTTGTAAAACCATGCTGAGATTCGTTGATTAATTTATGCTTTTCAAGGTGGCTACGAACTGCCTCAGCAATTATTGATTCCATAAATTTTCCCACTATGGAGGTTAGGCTTATTGGTCTATAGTTCGAAGCTAAGGACCTGTCACCTGCTTTGAAAATAGGTATCACATTTGCCATTTTCCACTTATCTGGCACCATGCCAGTTTGTAGTGATATGTTGAAAAGATTAGCCAAAGGTTTGCTAAGCTCCTCTTTACATTCCTATAGAACCCTTGCATACAGTTCATCAGGGCCTGGGGATTTGTTAGGTTTTAATTTATCTATTTGCCTAAGGACCATGTCACTTGTGACCCTAATCGTGCACAGTTTATTATCGTCCTGTTCCACATAATTTATCATTTCTGGAATATCGCTGGTATCCTCCTGTGTAAAAACTGAGAGGAAGTATGTGTTAAAACTTCTACACATTTCCTTATCACTGTCAGTGAGCTGACCCGAGGAACTTTTGAGTGGGCCTATCTTGTCCCTGATCTTACTTCTGTATACCTGAAAGAATCCTTTTGGGTTAGTCTTCGAATCTCTTACAACTTTAACCTCATCTCTTTTTGCTTTTCTAATTCCTTTTTTTATTTCTCTCTTTAACTGAATATATCGATTTCTTAATTGCCCCTCTCCTCTTTTGATTTTCCTATATATGCCTCTCTTTTGACCAATTAGATATTTTAATCTATTGTTCATCCATTTAGGATCATTTTTGTTTGATCCGATTTCCCTATTTGGAACATAATTTGACTGAGCAGCTAGAACTATGCCCTGGAAAGCGTCATATCGGCATCCATCACCACCTACCTGACCCTTAGTCAGGTCATTCCAGTTCAGCCCACCTAAGTAATTTTTCAGTCCTATGAAATCAGCCAAGCAGAAGTCAGGGACAGAGACTTGATTGCCATTATTAGGGGAATTCCATGATATATTAAAACTGAGTGATTTGTGATCACTTTCCCCAAGCTCATCATTAACCTCAAGATTATTAATTAGTGTTTCCCTACTGGCAAGAACCAAGTCAAGGAGGTTATTTCCCCTAGTTGGCTCTGTCACAAACTGTTTTAAAAAACAATCCTGGATCGTATCAAGAAAGTCACCTGACTCTAAATTTCCTGTCAAATTGCTCCAGTCAATCTGTCTATAGTTGAAATCTCCCATTAGCACAAGATTTTCGTATGCAGATGCCTTACGAATTTCGTCCCATAGAAGTTTACTGCACTCCCTATCTAGATTTAGGGCCCTGTAAATCACACCCAAAATTAGTTTTTCTCGGCCCTTGAGAAGCTGTAACCAAACAGATTCAGTGGCTGACGCTTCTAATTTTATATCTTGTCTAACACAACAATTTAAATTTTGTCTCTTACGTACATCGCTACTCCACCACCTTTCCTGTTGACCCTGTCAGTGTGGAATAATGTATATCCTTGTATCTGACATTCAGAGGGCATCTCTCTATCTTTCAGATTGAGCCAGGTCTCTGTTATAGCAATAATATCTATGTTTCCTGCACTTGCAATTAATCTTAGCTCATCTATCTTATTTCTTACACTCCTGCTATTAGTATAGTAAACTTTAAGGGAGCTAGTCCCTTGCTGCCCTCTGCTGTCCCCCTTTGTTTGCTGACCTGGTCTATTGTTTTTATTTATAACTTCATGCTGAATGCCTTTTATACATTTACTGTTTTGAACCCTAGTGTTGCAACCTGCTTGTTTCCCACACACACCCATACCTCTATCTTCTATCAGTTTAAAATCATAGGCATTTCACCAATGGCCTTCTCAATCGAGTCTGCAAGTGCTACCACCCCAGCCCCAGAGAGATGTACCCCATCCCTTGCATACATATCACGTTTGCCATAAAAGTTGTTCCAGTTGTCAATAAATGGGATTGCAAGTTCCTTGCAGTATCTGTCTAGCCAGCAATTTACACCAATTGCCCTAGACAACCATTCATTTCCTACTCCCCTTCTAGGCAAGATGCTACATATGATTGGGATCCCTCCCTTAGACTTAATGAAATCTATAGCTGACCTGTACTTATCTAGCAGCTCTTCTCTCCTACCCTTCCCAATATCATTTCCACCAGCACTGAAACAGATAATGGGCTTGTTCCCATTACCTGACATGATATTATCCAGCCTGTTGACTATGTCCCCAACACCAGCTCCAGGGAAGCAGTACATCTTGTGGCTGTACAACAGGAACAGTGAAAATGACGATTATAGTGTTGCAATTTGGATGGAAAATGTGCATGGTGGTGGTAGTGGTGGTGCCAGCCGTGAGGCACCAGCAATGGGCCATTCTGCCACCCATTCCCCTGCCACCCACGCCGCTGCCTCAGCTGGTCTACAACAAAGGCCACCATCCCCCACCCACCCACCACACCAGCCTCCACAACAACCTCCACAACCACAACCACCTGTCAATGTCCAGTACCCACCAGCAGACTGCACCTGGGATTGGCAGGAAGCTGTCAATTTTGTTCCAAATCCCCACCAGTTTGTTGAAAGCCAAAGTGGAATACGGCCATGTTGTACACTGGGGAACAATGCCACTGAAATAGAATGCTTTGAGTTATTCTTTGACGAACCCCTGATGGAAATTATTGTCAGGGAAAGCAACCGATACTATGAGTACACCATGGCAAACACATTACTTTCACCAAAATCACGTCTACACCAGTGGAAGGAGAAAACTGTAGCCAAGATGTATCTTTTCTTTGCCACAATAATGCTTATGCCACATGTGTATAAGCACAGAGTGAAATCATAATGGTCAACAGACCGCCTGATTGCAACCCCAGGTTTCAATGATACAATGGGAGTGAATCAATTTGTGTTACTGTTACGTATGCTTCACTTCTCAGACAAAACCAGGCCTAACAGAAACGACAGGTTATATAAGATTAGGAATGTGTTTGTGTATCTGAAAGAGAAATTCAATATGTTTTTTTATTCCTTCAGGAAGCTTGTAATTGTCGAGTCTTTGATTCTGTTCAAAGGAAGACTTTCTTTCACGCAGTACATACCAAGCAAGAGGAAACGCTTTGGTATAAAGTTGTTTGTGCTTTGTGGTTGTTACAGTGGTCTGGTATTGCATATTATTGTGTACACTGGAAGTTAAACATTGCAAAATACAAGGAAGTTATTGGTAACCTCTGGTGATGTGGTTAGAACAATGATAGAACCATACCTTGGTAAGGGGCATGTATTATATACTGATAACTGATACACAAGCCCCTCACTCAGTGATTTTTTGTGAGTGAACATGACAGATGTGTGTGGCACAGTGCGTGCAAATCCTAAGCATATGCCCAGGTTTGACGCTGGCACTCGTAGAGGTGAGGTGCAGGCGTTTGCTGCCAATGACATCATGGCATTTCGGTGGCATGACAAACGAGATGTCACACTGTTGTCATCAGTTCACCCTAATGAAATGGCAGACACTGGCAGCCAACACACAGAAAGCAATAAACCCATTCTAAAAACCTACAGCTGTGATTGATTACACCCTCAATATGCCCTCAGTGGACAAATGTGACATGCAGATTGGGTTTGCTGATTGTGTTCGCAAGAGTTATAAGTGGTACATAAAACTCTTTCCATCTTCTGGACATTTCCATGCTCAATGCTTATATGTATAAGATGAGGACCAGAAACAAACCATCATATGGCAAATTCTGTTTGTCTGTCATCAGACAAATAGTATTCAAGTACCAAGGAACAACACCTGCAATAGACCACCCACTAAATAATCAACAACTACCTTCTTGTCTGAAGCATTATGTAAACTTCCTAGTAAAACTGCCTGCTACTGCTTTCAAGAAAAAGGCTCAGAAGAGGAGTTACGTCTGTGCACATACAAAAAAACGCCCACAACAACGTGCATGACACCATGTTTCCAAGACTTCCACAGGCTGCAGAACTTCTAGAAACATTCCCTGTGACTATATATGTGTATATAAAATATAGATAAATAGTAATAAACAACATTTTATAACGTTTGTGTGTGAAAACAACAATATAAGGACAACAGTGTTTGTGGAGTTATTGTGTAGTAAATAAAGATAAAAAACTTAAAAAATAGTGCTAATATTGGTCTCACAGGCCATAAAAGCAACTTGGAAAAAAAAATTAAAAAATAATAGAAAATAGTACCTAAAAAGCAAAAACAAATAATACCGGGTGACGGCAGTCGGCGATGATGGGGCATTTTCTGTCAACTTCACGCCTCCATATCTCGGTAAGTATTGATAGTAAAAATTTTTTGTATAGCCTATAATGTTCAGAAAAAAAAACTATCTTTTCATAAGAAAAAAAAAAAAATTTTTTTTTAAAATTTGGGCGACCCTGAGAACAAGTCTTTGAGAGGGCCTCCCGACCCTCAAAGGGTTAATTCCTCATAATTTAATCCCACTCCTCTCCTGAACACCCTAGCATTTACTTCTTTTACAACACCATCTATAAATATATTAAACAACCATGGTGACATTACACAACCCTGTCTAAGACCTACTTTTACTGGGAAGTTGTCTCCCTCTCTTCTACACACCCTAACCTGAGCCTCACTATCCTCAAAAACTCTTAACAGCATTTAGTAACTTATCACCTATTCCATATACTTGCAACATCTGCCACATTGCTTCCCTATCCACTATCACATGCCTTTTCTAAATCCATAAATGCAATAAAAACTTCCCTATCTTTATCTAAATACTGCTCATATATGCTTTAATGTAAACACTTGATCTACACATCCCCTACCCACTCTAAAACCTCCTTGCTCATCCGCAATTCTACATTCTGTCCTACCTCTAATTCTTTCAATAATAACCCTGCCGTACACTTTTCCTGGTAAACTTATTCCTCTATAATTTTTACAATCTCTTTTGTCCGCCTTCCCTTTATATAAAGGGACTATACACCCTCTCTGCCTATCCCTAGGTACCTTCCCCTCTTTCATACATTTCTTTCTTTCTTTCAACACACCGGCCGTATTCCACTGAGGCAAAGTGGCCCAAAAGGAAAAACAAAAGCTTCTCCTTTTAAATTTAGTAACATATACAGGAGAAGGGGTTACTAGACCCTTGCTCCTGGCATTTTAGTCGCCTCTTACAACACGCATGGCTTACGGAGGAAGAATTCTGTTCCACTTCCCCATGGAGGTAAGAGGAAATGAACAAGAACTAGTAAGAAAATAGAAGAAAATCCAGAGGGGTGTGCATATATATGCTTGTACATGCATGTGTAGTGTGACCTAAGTGTAAGTAGAAGTAGCAAGATGGGGTGTACCTGAAACCTTGCATGTTTATGAGACAGAAAAATGGACACCAGCAATCCTACCATCATGTAAAACAATTACAGGCTTTTGTTTTACACTCACTTGGCAGGACGGTAGTACCTCCCTGGATGGTTTCTGTCTAAAAACCTACTACCTTTATTTACTAAACAAAAATATCAACCACTCCAACACTATGACCCCCCCCCCCTCCCTGCTTTTAACATTTCTGTCATGATCCCATCAGTTCCAGCTGCTTTACCCCCTTTCATTCTACGTAATGCCTCACGCACCTCCCCCACACTTACATCCTGCTGTTCTTCACTCCTAAAAGATGGTATACCTCCCTGTCCAGGGCATGAAATTTCTGCTTCCCTTTCTTCGTCGACATTTAAAAGTTCCTCAAAATATTCTCGCCATCTACCCAAAACCTCCATCTCCCCATCTACTAACTCCCCTACTCTGTTTTTAACTGACAAATCCATTTGTTCCCTAGGCTTTCTTAACTTGTTTAACTCACTACAAATTTTTTTCTTATTTTCATTAAAATTTCTTGACAGTACCTCTCCCACTCTATCATCTGCTCTCCTTTCGCACTCTCTCACCACTCTCTTCACCTTTCTTTTACTCTCCATATACTCTACTCTTATTATTATTTAAAAAGCATACAACTTTTAAAAAATTGTTCACCAGTGACAATCACTGTCTTTGCAGAGGCACTGAGATACAAGAGTTTAGATGTCCCTCCAAACTGCCAATATCCCAAACCCCTCCTTTAAGGTGCAGGCATTGTACTTCCCGTTTCCAGGACTCAAGTCTGGCTAACCGGTTTCCTTGAATCCCTTCACAAAATATTACCCTGTTCACACTCCAACAGCTGGTCAACTCTCAAAAACCATTCATCTACATTCACTCGTATATAACATGCTCATGCATGCTTACTGGAAGACCAAACCCCTCACCCACAAAAAAATTCTTTACCTCCCTCTAACTCTTTTGAGGACGACCCCTACTCCACCTTCCTTTCCCTACAGATTTATACTCTCTCCAAGTCATTCTACTTTGTTCCAATCTCTCTAAATGGCCAAACCACCTCAACAATCCCTCTTCAGCTCTCTGACTAATACAGTGGACCCTCGGCTAACGAACGCATTGCATAACGTTAAATCCGCCTAACGCAGCATTTGAGTGTAAAAATTTTCGCCTGCCTAATGATAAAAAATTTGCCCAACATGATTCGTCCAGGATGCGTCCACATGTGACCTGAGCGCGCCTCAGCTGCCGCATGGGTGCCAGTGTTTACAAGCCAGTCAGTGCGGTCATATCTACGCAAACATTTGCTACATTTCACATTATCCCAGCGTTTTTAGTACTTGTAACTGCAAAATAAGTCACCATGGGCCCCAAGAAAGTTTCTAGTGCCAACCCTGTGGTAAAAAGGGTTAGAATTAGTATGGAATTAAAAAAGGAGATTTAGGAAATGTGTCCAAAGTGGGTTGAACTACAAACCTTCATGGATGAAAAATCACCCTAACACAGTCATTGCAAGCCGTGCTGGTGACTATTACAATGACAATGTTGTGGCCCATTTTAGGCAAATCTTAAAGGAATACGAGGTACAAAGCTCTATGGACAGATCTGTTGTGCGACAGAGGTCCAGTGACTCAAGTTGGTCCTAGTGGCATTAAAAGAATAAGGGAAGTAACCCCAGAAAAGGACTTGCTACCTCAAGTCCTCAAGGAAGGGGATTCCCCTTCCAAACAATAAAATCCACCATCTCCCCTCCTCTCATCCCATCACTCATCGGAAGATCTTCAATAAAAGTAAGTGTTATGTATTCTTTATTTAGTACAATAGTAATTGTGCATGTCGTCTTCTTTTTGTGTGTAGGAAAATTTATATTTCATGAGGTAAAATTTTTTTTTTTTTCATACCTTGGGGTGTCAGGAACGGATTAATTTGATTTCCATTATTTCTTATAGGCAAAATTAATTCGGCTAACGATAATTTCGGCTAAAGATGAGCTCTCAGGAATGGATTAATATCGTTAGGCAAGGGTCTACTGTACTTTTAGTAACTCAACACCACCTCCTAACTTCCACATCATGATTTCTCTGCATAATATTTACACCCCACATTGCCCTTTTGTCCATGGGGAAGTGGAAAAGAACCTTTCCTCCGTAAGCCATGCGTGTCGTATGAGGTAACTAAAATGCTGGGAGCAATGGGCTAGTAACCCCTTCTCCTGTAGACATTTACTAAAAATCATAAGAAAAACTTTATAAAACTGGGATGCTTGAATGTGCGTGGATGTAGTGTGGATGAAAAGAAAGAGATGATTGCTGATGTTATAAATGAAAAGAAGTTGGATGTCCTGGCCCTAAGCGAAACAAAGCTGAAGGGGGTACGCGAGTTTCAGTGGGGAGAAATATATGGGATTAAGTCAGGAGTAGCTGAGAGAGTTAGAGCTAAGGAAAGAGTAGCAATAATGTTTAAGGACCAGTTATGGAAGGAGAAGAAGGAATATAAATGGGTAAATTCAAGGATTATGTGGATTAAAATAAGGGACAGTTGTGAAAAGTGGGTCACAAAAAGCATGTATGCACCTGGAGAAGAGAGGAGTGTAGAGGAGAGAGAGAGAGATTTTTAGAGATGTTAAGCAAATGTATAGGAACCTTCGAACCAAGTGAGAGAGTAATTGTGGTAGGGGACCTAAATGCTAAAGAAGGAGAAACATTTAGAGAGGGTATGGCAGGTAAGTTTGGGGTGCCAGGTGTGAAATGATAATGGGAGCCCTTTGATTGAACTTTGTATAGAAAGGGGTTTACAGTAGGGCCCCACTTATATGGCAGGCTACCACCATAAAGTGGAAATCGCCGTAAAGTGGAACACCCTTTTTTTTTTCCTTATAAATGCATACAAATACTAGATAACAAGTTTACACAAACATATATTAAGTTAGCAATAGAACTAGGCATAAAAAAACAATAAAAAAGAACAATACACATATAGTGCACTCATTACTTACCTTAAAATATTTATAGTCTTAATCTAAGGTGAGACAAGTAGTATTTATTGTAAGAAATCAGTGTGGTATGTATGGTAGTCAGCTGGGCTACCATACCAGGCCATTCCACCCACACATACTATTCTATGACATTTAAGCATCCCAGAGCAATAAAATGCATATACAGTTCACTCATTACTAACCTTAAAATATTTGTAGTCTTAATGTAGGGTCAGGGGTGAGTAAACGAGATAAAACGAATAAATGAGAGAGAGAGAGAGAGAATGAGTATATGAGGGAGGACAGGCGCTGAGTTATGTAAACAAACCAGGCAAACGCAAGTTTTATAAACAAAGTGTACATGTCTGGTTTGTGTACAAGTTACATTGTGTACAACTTGTCTCTACATTGAACTCTTCTACCATTAGGTCACATTACACACACATGTACAAGAAATATATACAGTGGAAAAACGGACGCATTCGCATCCGGGTACAATCCTTTGGGGGCGCTTTGATCGAAAAAATTTTCCTGATACCCCCCAAAAAAACCCGCTCCGCCCTTGCCCACCCTCCAATGTCGGCCTGAGCCATTCACATTTTCCCGGGGTGGCATTTTTTTAAACCAACCTCCTTAACCCCCAACCCTAATGGTTTTTTAATTTTTAAAGGTTTTTTTTTTTTTCTGGAAAAAAAGGCCTGGGCCCCAAAAAGGCTTCGGGTAACCCCAAAGGCAAAAGGGTAAAATTACTATAGAAAATAAAAAAAGATCATTGATAAGAAAGGAAGGGGAATTGGTTTTCATTGGCCAGGTTGTTAAACCCCTCCCGCTACTATTGGTGGGTCAGCTGCTGCTGCTGTTCCCAAAAATAATTTGCTCCCTTTGTCCCCCCGTCAGCTGCTGCTGCTGCTGTGTCCGGCCCCTGCTGCTGTGCGCCTCTGCTGCTGCTGTTAGCCCGTCTGCTGCTGCTGCATGTCTGTTGCTGCTGAGCATCTCTGTTCTGCTGTACCACCGTCCCAGCTGCTGCTGCTGCTGTAGCATCGTCTGCTGCTGCTGTAGCATCGTCTGCTCTGCTGAAACCCT
>NC_091301.1:41981426-41983926 GCF_038502225.1 Cherax quadricarinatus | reverse complement strand
TTCTGATAAAACTGTGTTTTAGGGCACTCCCAAAAAAAGTTGCAAAGGTTGGGGGGGAGTTTGGGGGTGTGTGTAAAGGGGGAAAATTTTAAAGTGAACATAAAAAAAGATTAAGGTGTGAGAGTATCAAATGATTTAGATAAAAAAAAAACTGGATATCAAATTGGAGAGAATGGGTTTGGGAAAAGTGGATGGTTTAGAAAGGGTGAGATTAACCATAAAAATTGATGAAAAAGGAAAAAAAAGGGGAGTGGGGCATTGAGGTATATGTTTGAGACAAAAAAATTTATCTATGGGGGCCCAAAAAAAGAGAGGGTTTTGAAAATTAAAAAGGGACCAACCAAATTTTTTTATGGGTAAATTTGGGGTTTGCAAATGCTGCAGCGGGGCGGTTTCAAGGGGGGATGTTGTCTAAAGGGGGAAAGTGGGGGATATTATGCAGAAAATTGGGTTTTGGGGGAAGGTGTGGGTTATAAAAATGTTAGTCAAAAGGGGTTTAAGGGGTTGTTGAGGTGGTTTGGGGCATTTTTGAGAAGGAAAAGGATCAAAAAAGAATGACATGGAAAGGTTTTAAATCTGAGGGGGAAGGGGCGGGCTGGGGCATCCTTGGAAAGGTTGGGAGGAGGGTAAGGACATTTTTGCGGGCAAAGGGCGGGCTTACGAAGCTGCGTGAGTGTGTTTGAAAGTGAATTTGGGACCTGGCAGGCCCGGGATTCCAAACAGGGTAATATTTAATGAGGGGTTCAGAAACGATTATTTTTATATAGCCGGGGTTTTACTAAATAAATACAATACTTTTAAAAAAGGGGTTTTTGGGGTATTGGCAGTTTGGGGGATATTTTGTATATCTTTATATTTTATCTTTAAACTGTTTTTGTTCTGACACCTCTGCAAAAACAGTGATTATATATGAGTGAGGTGAAAGTATTGAGTGATGAAGAAAGTATTTTCTTTTTGGGGATTTTCTTTCTTTTTGGGTCACCCTGCCTCGGTGGGAGACGGCCAACTTGTTGAAATAAAAAAAAAAATATATAAGGACACAAAGGTAATGCAATTCCACAGCAGTACAGTACCATATAATAATCATTTATTTCCATTTTAACGCTTAAACTGTCCAAAAGTAGATCTACGTTCACATGCGTAGCGCTCCGAACGTAGATCTACATTAGATTTTACATTGTTTCTTATGTAAAAAAAAAAAAAGTAGATCTACGTTCAGAGTGCTGTATGTACAAACGTAGATCTACGTTCGGAGTGCTATATGTGCAAACGAAGATCTACGTTTGGACAGTTTAAGGGTTAAATTAAATTTTGTCATTTTTTATATTATTTGAAATTGGCCAAAGGAAAATTATCATAAAAAATGGTAAATATTCGAAGAGGAAAAGTAAATTTACCTTCTTTACTTTACATGAGTATCAACATAATTTAGCCTAAAAATTTTTTAAACCTTTAAAAATTGAATGTGATTCATTGTTTATTGGAATACCACATGACCATGCAAGTTAAGCTGAGAAAACATATCCTTGGGCACACCTTATGTTACATTCATTAAAGGGGCAGAATAGTTTCAAGTAAATAACTTGCCTCATCACAAGGCAAACATATGCTCTAACTGAGTAAGCCCTCTTGCAATGATCCAAAATTAATGTTTGAAAGACTACATCACAAAAGCTACATCCATACATACATATTCACTGAAACTGTTCTGCATACTCAAGGATTCAAGTGATTTACAAGCAGAATTTTGTTGTCTATAAAGTTGCTTCCCTTGTGTGGAGATATCATTTGTGATCAAATTAAAATAACAATGCCAGTTTAATACTGATGTTTCACTCTTCTAGATTTACCAGAAAATCGATTATAACTCAATGTTTATTTTATGTGAGAAAATCATAAACTTACCTATTCTCACACGGCAAAAAAAAGCAATGACAAAACAAAACTAAATAAAAAAATTATAGTATGAAAAATGCAAAATTATATGTGTGTGCATGTAGAATAAGTGTGGAGAGTATAGGGAGGAGAGGAGAAAAGAGGGGGAGGATGGAGGAAGGGGAGGAGAAAGGGGAGGGAAAAGGAGGGAAAGAAAAGAAAGAAAAGCATGAGAGAAAAGGAGAAAGAAAAGGAAAGTAAGAAAGAGAAGCGAGAATCAAGCTTCTATACCACAAGACGGACAGAAAATTGCAACTCCACTCTGGCTGTACCCTTCTCCAGAACATAACTTCATCTGAGATCATATATACCCAGGATGACTCAAGTCTGGAACACATTCATACAGTATTATGATGTCAATGAGATAAAGTCAGCTGATCAACTGAAATGCTGGCCCACAGATGGCTCAACTTCATCCTGTTCCTACTTGTATGTGCCATAACAATGAAAATGCTTTCAAATGAGCTGATGTGGTAACAGCTCTTAACTTCTCAATAACGTTTGGAATCCTTAACCTGTAAATAGCTTGTCAATAAAATTAGGGATCCTTAACCTTTTAAAAACC
>NC_091301.1:41921663-41981326 GCF_038502225.1 Cherax quadricarinatus | reverse complement strand
GTAGGACATGAACCTGCACAACTCCGTATCAAAGTCTGCAATACTTAAGTCACTCAGCCAGATCCAGGATAAGTATGGGTGCCTAGGCGAAGCTAACATTTGTTCCCATACCCCGGGACATCAGGCTTGTGAATAATTTTCATCAAATCCTGCCACATACTATGAATTTTGAAAGAGATTTTGAAATACTTAATAATTCGCATTTCAAAATATCTTTCCTGCATGTGACAGGATTTGATGAAATAACACTAGCTTGGTGTCCCGGGATATGGGAGTTACCATGTAGGTTCGGCTAGGTGCTCACCATTTTGTTCTGGGTGAATTGTAGTCTCATAAAAATAGAGTACCGTGAAGAACAAGAATAATTAATATGACATTGTTTAAGAGCTAGACATCGAGTCCTGCGAGTTTCATTATGTAGACATTATTCCTGTCTGCAGAGGAACGTTAGCCTGGCATTCGCATTCTTATTTTTTAATACATTGTTTCCTATTAATTCTACTGACATGATTGGGTCATAGGGAAGTCCCAGATATTTCACTGAAGTGATGGGTTCCCCATTACACTGGCCTTTAAAAGTTTTTACCTTGAAATTCTCAGTTTAATTTGGGTGCCAAAAAGTATGGCTTTTGTTTTCCAGAGGTGTAGCTATAGTTTGTTTATTAACCATTTGCTGCAGGACTCTAGTACTAATGATAGTACATTAACTATATCTCTTGGATCTTTACCTGAGGCTAGTAGAACACTGTCGTCTGCATGCAACAGAAGTGTACACTTGACACTGATGGGCATTTCACTCACATAAAAATAGTAAGGGACCCAGATACTACCTTGGGGAACCCCACATGCTATCGGCAGGGGTTCTGATCCTCTGTTATTGATCTTGACAATTTGTTTCCTCTTGCTCCGGTAGAACTTAAACCAGTTTACAGAGACAGTGCCAGTAGCTTGTAGTTTCTTACATATGGTATGGAGTGTGGGAAAAACATTTGATATTGGGGAGGTATGGAAGCAGCATTTGGTAGTAATGGGGCTGTGGGGGCAGAATCTTGTGATAGTGTGGGAAAGGATTCAACATCTGGCAATAGTGTGGGGACAGCATTTGTTAGTGGTGTGGCGCAGCATTTGGTGGTGGTGTGGTGTATTGGGGCATTTGATCGTAGTATGGAGGTGTGGGGGGAAACATCTATTAGTGGTGTAGGGGTGTGCAGGCAGCATCTGGTAGTGGTGTGGGGATTTGGGGGTAAGATCTGGTAGTGATGTGTGTGGGAGCAGTAACTGGTGTAACTGTGGGGGCTTCATCTGACTGTGGTGTGGGTGGTGGTAGTGTTGGGACAGTATCTGGTAGTGGTTTGGGGGCAGCCTCTGGTAGTGGTGTGGGAGAGGCGTCTGGTAGTGGTTTGGTTGTGTGGGTATGGGAGCAGCGTCTGTAGTGGCATGGGGGGGGGGCGACATTGAGTGAAGCACATGTTCCTGGCTGTTATCAGCTCCACTTCATTTCCGGTGACAGTCGACTATGTCCTGACAGTTTGTAAACACATCTGCACCGCCGCTTCTATCACCACTCTCACTATCTCCAGTATCACCTCTCACCATCACAACCTAGCTCTATTACCGCCACTATTCCCACCAGCACTATCACAAGACAGGGGTCTATTTGTAATCCCCATTATGTATTATGGGAAGCTTTGAACAGCCTTGGGATGCTAACACTTGTGTTTCCTCTGTATGCTATTGGCACCCTTGCATTTCATTGGGGGGATGTTGCACCGTCTGCCGAGTCTTCTGCTTTCATAGGGAGTGATTTCCGTGTGCAGAGTTGGGACCAGTTCCTCTAGAATTTTTCAGGTGTAAATTATGATGGACCTCTCTCGCCTACTCTCCAAGGCGTGCTGGTCAAGGGACTTAAAACATTCCCAGTAATTGAGATGCCTTGAAAAGGGCTGTTAGCGAACAGCAGTATTCAAGCCTAGATAGAACAAGTGACTTAAAAGAGGATCATTACTGGCTTGGCATCTCTTGTTTTGAAGGTTCTCTTTAGCCATCCTATCATTTTTCTTGTAGTTGTAATAATGACACTGTTGTGATCCTTGATATTGAGATCTTCTGACATTATTACACATGCGTCTGTCACATTAATTTTCCTTTCTGTTGTGTCGTTAGAATTGGTCTTATAACAGACCTTAGTTTCCATTGATCATCACATTATTTTCTGTGGCCCATTTGAGGACTTGGTTTATATCCGCTTGAAGATTGTGGCCTCGATGGATGACTCTCATTCATATTCTGGTATCAGCAAATGAGGACACTGTACTATGACTTACTTGACTATCTGTGGGATATGAAGATGAGAAAAAGGATGGGAGCAAGTCTGTGCCTTGTGTAACAGAGTTTATCTGGCAGCCTCTTTGTGTTCTCTTAGAAAGTTTTAGATCTATCTACCCACTTTCCGGTTATTCTATTAATACGTGTTTTGTGAGCTATTACACCGTGATCGCACATGTCGAAGGCTTTTGCAAAGTCTGTGTATACTACAACATCTGCATTCCGTTTGTCCTTCAGTGCATAATGATCCAGTAGTAGTGACAGGGCAGGAGCGACCTGCTCTGAACTCATCCTGTCCTGGGTTTTGCTCCACCGCCACCATCACCATTACTTTCACCACCACTATCACCACTCTATAGTTCCATCACACCCACTATCAACACTGCCTAGCTCCATCACAGCCACCATCACTATTACTTTCACCACCACTACTGGAGAAATTTTCTCCACACTTCCTTATTGAATGCTAAAATAAGCAAGTTCGACTGTGTAATATTCTCTGGGGCCTCATATGAGTTACCATGTGGAATCATGTAAATTTATGTACTTAGTAAAATTATTTAGGTTAGGTGTAACAGTGCGATATATGAAGCACTTGGTAACAGCCAGTTTCTGATTAACACGCTGACCCTCACAGCGTATGTCAGGTCACTCCTCCCCCTCTACAGTCAGTAGCAGCCGATGTATAGTTCAAGGCGCATTGTTTGGAAGTCCTCCGTTGTAACAGAGCCATAATCACTTAGATCATATTGAAGAAGGTGCTCGTGGGGGACTTACCTTACGTCTGTTAAATATCTGATATATTCACCGGTGATGTGGAAACTTCCGGGTGGTAACCTGTAACTTTATTCTTGTGAATGGAAATAAAACCCAAAGATCTTGTACATAGTTCTTTGTAAATAATTGTGCACTCGTAAGATACCAGAGACGAGCTAATATTTTATTACTGATATGTTCTAAAGAACAATATATTAAGAACAATATATTAAAGGCCATAAATTTTTACTTGTGATTTTTTGACTCCCCATGAAAAGTAGTTAGAAATTAATCAACTTATTGTACCTCGACATCCTGTGAAGTGAAAAGAAGGATAAGAGGGCAATACCACCTAGCACCGCCACTGTCACCACCTAGCACCGCCACTATCACCAACCCCACCGTCACTCTGGAGACCACAACCATCACCTGCGTCATTACTCCAGCACTCCCACCACTACCACTCAGACTTGCACCATCACCACCCCTCCACTACAATAACACCACCAAAACTAATAAAGCACTATCACTAGCAGAAGTATCTCCACTAACACCGCTATCAATAGCATCACTAGCATGGATAACGCCACTGGCACCGTCAGAACCATTATCAACCACTGCAGTTACCTTACGTACAGTGATACACTGGGGAGTCAGTGCTATTCACTGGGGGTCAGTGCTATTCACTGGGGGTCAGTGCTATTCACTGGGGGTCAGTGCTATTCACTGGGGGTCAGTGCTATTCACTGGGGGCCAGTGCTATTCACTGGGGGTCAGTGCTGTTCACTGGGGGTCAGTGCTATTCACTGAGGGTCAGTGCTATTCACTGGGGGTCAGTGCTATACACTGGGGGTCAGTGCTATACACTGGGGGTCAGTGCTATTCACTGGGGGTCAGTGCTATTCACTGGGGGTCAGTGCTATTCACTGGGGGCCAGTGCTATTCACTGGGGGTCAGTGCTATTCACTGGGGGTCAGTGCTATTCACTGGGGGTCAGTGCTATTCACTGGGGGTCAGTGCTATACACTGGGGGTCAGTGCTATACACTGGGGGTCAGTGCTATACACTGGGGGTCAGTGCTATACACTGGGGGTCAGTGCTATTCACTGGGGGTCAGTGCTATTCACTGGGGGTCAGTGCTATACACTGGGGGTCAGTGCTATACACTGGGGGTCAGTGCTATACACTGGGGGTCAGTACCATGCACTGGGGGTCAGTACCATGCACTGGGGGTCAGTACCATGCATTGGGGGTCAGCACCATACACTGGGGGTCACGTACTTACCCTGGGGGTCATTGCCGTACCCTAGGGGTCATTGCCGTACCCTGGGAGTCATTGCTGTACCCTGGGAGTCATTGCCGTACCCTGGGAGTCATTGCCGTACCCTGGGGGTCATTGCCGTACCCTGGGAGTCATTGCCGTACCCTGGGAGTCATTGCCGTACCCTGGGAGTCATTGCTGTACCCTGGGAGTCAGTGCCATACATGCACAGAAGTCACGGACATGCACTGGGGAGTCGCGTCCATGCGTGGTAGTAACGTACATGCTGTGGGGATCAGATGTACTCACAGAAACGTACGTGTCCCCTCAGATACATACATGGATCCTCAAATTAGTATATACCTATGCAGACACGTACATACACCCGAAGATAAGTACATACACCTGGAAATTCTTTGGTACACCGGAAGTTTCACACAGTAGATATTTAAAATTGCCAGCTACGGACATACACTGGAAGATACACTGGCTCCCACATATATCGTCTTCCATGTACATGCACAGGCTGCCATATGCAGCTGTTAGGGTGGCTACTTACTTACATTGGGTTCCACGTACATACATTGGGGGCCAAGTACCTACACTAGGGGGGTAATGTGTATTAACAGGAATCCATGCATCTATTTAATAATTCCGTACATACACTAGGACCTATGTACATGCACTGTCTGCTACGTACACACAATGAACGACGTACATACACACGGACACGTGTACACGCATGTCAGGGAATGGCACTAGAAGCGGTGGTGGTGGTGCTGGTGGTGCCAGTGAGCGGCGCGCCTTGGTAACGAGAACACCCGTCGCGAGAGTGCGTTGTGTTGTATCGATCGCTGGACATGGCGGGCTCTATCTAACATATGGTAGCTCAATCCTCTTCTACCGTGGCCAGGAGCGGCGTGAGCATGGTGTCGTGGGCGGTGTGGGTGCTCCTCGTCTTCTTTGGCCTTTCTCACGCCAACGCTAACTCCGACAGCAAATATGGAGGTGGTAAGTAGAATCTGTGTGTTAGTATGATAACGCAGTTGGGGTCCCCCGCCTCCCACACAAACTTATTCTTGTTTGTTCTCCCCCCCCTCCCTTCTCCCCTCTAATCTCCCTCGTTGTTTTGATGAGTGTGTTATAGGGGTGGTAGAAAGCCTGGTACAGCGGCAGTAATGATGCTTCCCCCCACCTGGCTCACTCAGGTAACTGCACTACCTCACTTGTTTACAGCTCCATCCGTCGCGTATCTACTCATTCCTTCCTTTGCGTGTCTCACGCGACTGGGAAGAGGGAAAGGGTCACGTTAGATTGCGTTGTTAAACGTGTTATTTTTTTCACTATAAAGCAATGAGTTAGTGATGTGTAAGGAAGACGCGGCAGGGTTGTGATTCACAAAATGACTGTAGATTCATGGGACATGCTATGCTAACAGCCACCTTCTTCCTCCCCCCCCCACCACGCTTATCAGCATCCCGAATCGAGCTCTTCTGCCTGGCCTGACTTGTTATAGCGATCCGGAATCCTCATACCAGGTACCTTGTCATAGCCATATGGAATCCTCGTATCAGGTGCCTACTCTGCACTTATACTTTTTTTTTTAACATTCTCCTAGGTATTCAAGAACTGGCAATCATACCCCCATGGCAATCATACCCCTACATTTTAGTAAAAAGAAAGGTAACAGTGGGAAAGTGGAACTAATAAATTTCCCGAAGGGTCACTGCTTGTACCCCTTTTGGTTCTGGGACGTCTGTGGTCTTCCAGAGAAAATATTTTTGTCTCACTGTTTGTGAATGACTTAAAACTACTGAGAATGCTAGCAGTCGGATAGGTCTAAGAGATGGACTTAAAATTGTCATTTAAAGGGCTACAACTGTGGTTAGAAAATAATTACTAGACTGAATCTTGGTAGGGGTTTGCACTTAACGTCACAGTGTGTCTGCCATATTGCTGGTTGGATGTGTGTATTAGACATTGTTTATCTGTCGTGAGTCGTGCCGGAACAGTGTTTATTTGAAGGATTTTGAGATGTATGTAATCAGGCACACTGTGGGTTCAACAGGAGTCTTTTAATAGTATTCCTGTGTAGAAACATCATTGAGGAAAATGATTAGATTCACGGAATGATAGCTAATGAGAAAATGTTAATATTATGATGCAGACTTTCACATAAAAGGTTTGTGAATGTGCACAGTGTTTCTTCTTGTATTGCACATTCAGATTGTCATGTAATTCAGAAACAAACTTATTCTTTATTTAAAATGATTTTTTGAAATTTTTTTAATCTTCTGTAAGACGGTGGTAGTGGTCGCATTTCAATATCTGGCTTGAATAGGAACGTGTTATTGGCTCGGGAAGGTTCAGTTGAACTGTTCGTGGTTGTCAGCAAGACCAGGAATTACTGAGAGGATTTCGTTTTTTTTTCTTGGGCTTTTCTCACTTGTAACATTATGTAAAACTACTAAAGTTTCTTATGAGAGTGAACAAGCTTTCGGAGTTGCAGGTTGCGCTGGTGCCTAAAGTAAATGACTTTTTCCTGGTTGTCCGGGAAAACTGACGTTTGTTGCCTAAACATATGATACCTTTTTGACATAGCCTTCCTTGGTTACTCCTGTGAACATAGCTTTCCACTACAGGACATTCCGGATTTCAATCTCAAAACTGTTTCATGTGCACACGGTAGTTCTGCTCTTAGGTGTGTCCAAACCCTCCTCAAGGTCAGCCATGCATGTACAGTCAGCCTCTCGAATAACACATCATCGTGCTTCCCCACCTAGGATGTGTGGGCGTGTCACTCAGCTTCACAGAATGACACCATCTGCCTGCATTCCCACCCACGGATATGTTGAGAGAGGGAGGGGGGTGTCATAGCCTCGGAAAATGGTTTACCTGAAATAAGTGTGTTACCATTTTGTCCTAGGCACATGTCGATTCGACACTAGGCCTATTGTATATGAGTGTGTGTGTGTGTGTGTGTGTGTGTGTGTGTGTGTGTGCGCCTGTGCCTGTGTGTGTGTGTGTGTGTGTGTTAGTTACCATTGTGTGTGTGTGTGTGTGTGTGTGTGTGTGTGTGTGTGTGCCTGTGTGTGTGTGTTAGTTACCATTGTGTGTGTGTGTGTGTGTGTGTGTAATAATTTTTATTTAAATAAAATTTGTGACTATTATTTTTGTATGTTCTATGATCTTGATCTTGTTGACATTTCTCTGCATATTTTAGAGATAACTTTCACATGTACATATTTTAAATAATCTCTGTAATCTTAGCAATATTGCTAAGTTAATACCTTTATACATATGAATTATATTGATTCGTGAATATTGATATAGCAACATATTCAAGGGTTATTGTATGAAAACAGCGTGTCTGGAAAATGATACAGTTGGTCGGGTGAATGGGAGAGGTAGTGTGAGATGGCCAGTCTCGAGTACAACTTGGGAGATATGATGCAGCAATGTACAAGGAGGAGAAAGATTGTAAGTTCAGCATCAAGCTTGTCGCAGAAACTAGTTAGCCTAATAACTTTTCAGGAGATTTAACAAAGAAATAACTATGACATCATGGTAATACAGTGATAGACTATACTAACAATGAGCCAATATGCGGTTATTGCATTTTCTTGTGAAGGCGTTTAGACCACCTGGGACTGTCGGTTTACACCGCTGGATGAAACCATACATTAAAATACCATAACCCACATTTTGTCTCTTTTCCACACTATGACATTATGTACAACATACATTAGACTCGTCATGGAGTATGAGGCGTCAGTATGAATTTCTCGCACATGATAGCTAGTCAAGAAACACACAAAGATCTAAAAGTCAGGTGGTGAGTGCTAGAACCGAGGGGGCTGGACCAGGAGAGACTTCACTAAGCCGAGCAACCTTAGAAGAGGAATAGTCGAACATAGTTATGTACCCCCCTTCCCCTTCCCCCATCCTCCAACGTTATTTAAAGCATTCGCCAGAACACTACGCGCACACTGTTTTACGATACTCCCCGCACTGCCAATCGAAAGCCACCCATGTCACAATTTTAATGTTTTAGCCTGGTACCATGCGTAAATATAGGGTAATGTACGTTAACATAATATAACTAAAAAATCATGGAAATTTTCTGAGTGCGCAGAAATATGAAGGTAATTTGGCAAATAATTAATGCTTAAATTGGAGAACAGTAGACTGGATAATGTGTGTACTCGGTATAACATTGTGGTATCAACATTTTCACGGGTTCTAAAGTGTAAGCACCAACCCTTTATTAGTACCCTCCCACTATGCTGTCAGCATCCCAACATATGCTGTCGGATCCCCCTTCCCTCCCCCACTATAACACACTGTTGTTGTAATGAATGGGAAAGAGCATGTTTATAACAGATCAATCACACTTTTTTTTCGCAAGTCAACTGAAAGCAAGGACGTTGAAAAAAAGAACTTGTTATTTGTATAAATTATTGTAGACTGCATAATGGATAAATATATTTATCCAGGATATTTTATTAGATGTTAGTTTATATATAGTCATTAGCAAAGGTTTCACAAAGTATGAAATGGAAAGAAATGTACTGGAACTTGACAGATAATTGACAACAGAGGCGCTGTTTCAACAAGCGTTTGGATGAGAGAGAGAAATTATTCATAGACTGGAGTAAAGGACTATCAACATGACCTGGTTTACTCAGAACACTGGTCATCTGACGTCAGCGAGGCTCCAGTCCCTGTCCAATTCCAGAATTCATCAACTCTTTTCCTGCTTCCCTTATCACTCGTCTGGTCTCTGTTACTCCCATTCTCGTCCACTCCACCCTTAATTCCTCTCATCTCTTCAAAGAGGAAAGGATTTTAATTAATATCATTAGGTGCGCGGATTCCTTTTACCCAACAAATTAATATTTTCAACAGGTATTGAAGTTAGCTTAGAAAAGGACACTTCGGTATGACTGGCATTTTCTAACACCTTTGTCCTCCAAGAAGCGACTCGTAACCTAATTTTACTACTAGGTGGGCAGAGACAGCTGGTGTCAAAACTTACCATAAGAATTTATCCGGTAACCTTGCGATTTAGTGGAATGCTCTTCTCAATAGGCTAAATGGGGAGAAGCCTCCTAATGAGCTCTTGATGCAAGGAATCAAAGATTCTGTTCCTCTTCCTCAAATGAAACCTGGTTGCCTTCCATTCCTCATGCACTGTATAACGGCTCAGTCGCTCTCCTGTGAAGCCAATGATAATCTGCCAGATCTCTGAAAAGTCTTGTAAGGCTTGCCGGTGTGTGGATCTTGCTGCAGGCAGGCTATCACATGTCACCAGGTCAAGCAAAGACCACCGTTTTTCCTATCACACCACACTACGTCAATCTATGACCACCACCATACCTATCACATATCACCAGGTCAAGCTAGGATCGCTACAAATACCTCTCGCACGTCACCAAGTCAAACTATGACCACCACCATACCTAGCACATACCACCAGGTCAGCTAGCATCATCACCTTATGTATGATGTATCCCACAGTCTGACAGTTTTCTGATATTTATTTTTTTAGTTTGGCGGAATATCTATTGGTGTCAGCTGGTGTTGACGGAGTCAGCTAGTGGCAGTGTCAGCTGGTGGTGGTGGTGCTTGTGGCGTCAGCTGGTTGAGGCCTCGTCAGTTGATGGTTGTGCCGGCTGGTAGTGTCAGCTGGTATTAGTCAGCCGGTGGTAGTGATGGCGTCAGCTGGTGGTGGTGGTGGCGCCAGTTGGTGGAGGCGTTATTTGGTAATTGTGCTAGTTGTTAATGTCAGCTGATACGAATGGCCTCAGCTGGTGGTAGTGATGGCAACTTAGTACTTTTTAGTGCCTTTGTTTAACCTAGCTCGACTTACCTAGTTACATTAAACTAGGTGTACTGAGCAAGCTGTACCTTGTACTTAGTAAGTTTTACTTGGCACAAGAATCGGACTTGCTTTTGTGCGTGGCCGTGCTGGCTTGTTCACTAGTATTTGCAAGTGATATCACAGGGCCTAGCGTCGGCCATATTGGCCGTCAAGTGAAGCTGTGTTTACCTCTTCCGAACCACAATAAAAGGTGTTTAGTGAAAGAATTACATGGTTCATTATTTCTGTTAATATGCACGAATATTTATAAAGAATTCTGAAGCTTTGATACAATAAAGTTTTTGTTTGTAATACGAAGAGTCTATTTGGAAGGTGTTCCAGGAGTCGACACCCCCGTAGCCTCCTCCCAGACCAGGCCTTCTGGTGGATGTCCTGATCAACCAGGTTGTTGGTGCTACCTGCACGCGTTCCAATACTTTCACAACAGCCTGGCTGATCAGGAACTGATCTTGGAAATAGCTAGGGGTCTAGTAATTCGCCATGTGTATGAAGAGTGCATGGAGAAGTCTTGATCCTGTCTTGATCGTGTTCTAGTAAACTCGTGTTTCACCTACTTACTATCTTCTGTATCTTACACCATCTATCAAGCCTCGTGCTTCCCTAAGGTGATGTGTGAGCAGATTTGGGACTACTCCCTCTAGAATTTACCAGGTATACATTGCATCTTTCTCGCCTATATTTAGGTGATTAAATCTGAGGACAGTGAGGTACTCGGCTCATTCTCACCATCTCTGATTTCGACTGTCTTGAAAGTGGTGGTAATATAATAATTTTACTGAAACCTGGTGCGTGTAGAACACTGCCTGGTGCGTGTAGAACACTGCCTGGTGCGTGTAGAACACTGCCTGGTGCGTGTAGAACACTGCCTGGTGCGTGTAGAACACTGCCTGGTGCGTGTAGAACACTGCCTGGTGCGTGTAGAACACTGCCTGGTGCGTGTAGAACACTGCCTGGTGCGTGTAGAACACTGCCTGGTGCGTGTAGAACACTGCCTGGTGCGTGTAGAACACTGCCTGGTGCGTGTAGAACACTGCCTGGTGCGTGTAGAACATTGGTGCGTGTAGAACACTGCCTGGTGCGTGTAGAACACTGCCTGGTGCGTGTAGAACACTGCCTGGTGCGTGTAGAAAACTTCCTGGTGCGTGTAGAACACTGCCTGGTGCGTGTAGAACACTGCCTGGTGCGTGTAGAACACTGCCTGGTGCGTGTAGAACATTGCCTGGTGCGTGTAGAACACTGCCTGGTGCGTGTAGAACACTGCCTGGTGCGTGTAGAACATTGCCTGGTGCGTGTAGAACATTGCCTGGTGCGTGTAGAACATTGCCTGGTGCGTGTAGAACATTGCCTGGTGCGTGTAGAACATTGCCTGGTGCGTGTAGAACATTGCCTGGTGCGTGTAGAACATTGGTGCGTGTAGAACATTGTCTGGTGCGTGTAGAACATTGCCTGGTGCGTGTAGAACACTGCCTGGTGGGTGTAGAACACTGCCTGGTGCGTGTAGAACTCTGCCTGGTGAATGTAGAACACTGCCTGGTGAATGTAGAACACTGCCTGATGAATGTAGAACACTTCCTTGTGAATGTAAAACACTGCCTGGTGAATGTAAAACACTGCCTGGTGAATGTAGAACACTGCCTGGTGAATGTAGAACATAGCCTGGTGAATGTAGAACACTGCCTGGTGAATGTAGAACACTGCCTGGTGAATGTAGAACATAGCCTGGTGAATGTAGAACACTGCCTGGTGAATGTAGAACACTGCCTGATGAATGTAGAACACTTCCTTGTGAATGTAAAACACTGCCTGGTGAATGTAGAACACTGCCTGGTGAATGTAGAACACTGCCTGGTGAATGTAGAACATAGCCTGGTGAATGTAGAACACTGCCTGGTGAATGTAGAACACTGCCTGGTGAATGTAGAACACTGCCTGGTGAATGTAGAAGACTGCCTGATGCGTGTAGAACACTGCCTGGTGAATGTAGAACATTACCTGGTGAATGTAGAATATTACCTGGTGAATGTAGAACACTGCCTGTTGCGTGTAGAACACTGCCTGGTGAATGTAGAACACTGCCTGGTGAATGTAGAACACTGCCTGGTGAATGTAGAACATAGCCTGGTGAATGTAGAACACTGCCTGGTGAATGTAGAACACTGCCTGATGAATGTAGAACACTTCCTTGTGAATGTAAAACACTGCCTGGTGAATGTAGAACACTGCCTGGTGAATGTAGAACACTGCCTGGTGAATGTAGAACACTGCCTGGTGAATGTAGAACACTGCCTGGTGAATGTAGAACATAGCCTGGTGAATGTAGAACACTGCCTGGTGAATGTAGAACACTGCCTGGTGAATGTAGAACACTGCCTGGTGAATGTAGAAGACTGCCTGATGCGTGTAGAACACTGCCTGGTGAATGTAGAACATTACCTGGTGAATGTAGAATATTACCTGGTGAATGTAGAACACTGCCTGTTGCGTGTAGAACACTTCCTGGTGAATGTAGAACACTGCCTGGTGAATGTAGAACACTGCCTGGTGAATGTAGAACATTGCCTGGTGAATGTAGAACACTGCCTGATGCGTGTAGAACACTGCCTGGTGAATGTAGAACATTACCTGGTGAATGTAGAATATTACCTGGTGAATGTAGAACACTGCCTGGTGCGTGTAGAACACTGCCTGGTGAGTGTAGAACACTGAGTGGTGAGCATAGAACACTGCCTGGTGAATGTAGAACACTGCCTGGTGAATGTAGAACACTGCCTGGTGAATGTAGAACACTGCCTGGTGAATGTAGAACATTGCCTGGTGAATGTAGAACACTGCCTTGTGAATGTAGAACACTGCCTTGTGAATGTAGAACACTGCCTGGAGAATGTAGAACACTGCCTGGTGAATGTAGAACATTGCCTGGTGAATGTAGAACACTGGAGAATGTAGAACACTGCCTGGTGAATGTAGAACACTGCCTGGTGAAAGTAGAACACTGCCTGGTGAATGTAGAACACTGCCTGGTGAATATAGAACACTGCCTGATGCGTGTAGAACACTGCCTGGTGAATGTAGAACACTGCCTGGTGAATGTAGAACATTGCCTGGTGAATGTAGAACACTGCGTGATGAATGTAGAACACTGCCTGGTGAATGTAGAACACTGCCTGGTGAATATAGAACACTGCCTGGTGAATGTAGAACACTGCCTGGTGAATGTAGAACATTGCCTGGTGAATGTAGAACATTGCCTGGTGAATGTAGAACACTGCCTGGTGAATGTAGAACACTGCCTGGTGAATGTAGAACACTGCCTGGTGAATGTAGAACACTGCCTGGTGAATGTAGAACACTGCCTGGTGAATGTAGAACACTGCCTGGTGAATGTAGAACATAACCTGGTGAATGTAGAACACTGCCTGGTGAATGTAGAACACTGCCTGGTGAATGTAGAACACTGCCTGGTGAATGTAGAACACTGCCTGGTGAATGTAGAACACTGCCTGGTGAATGTAGAACACTGCCTGGTGAATGTAGAACATTGCCTGGTGAATGTAGAACACTGTCTGGTGCGTGTAGAACACTGCCTGGTGAATGTAGAACACTGCCTGGTGAATGTAGAACATTGCCTGGTGAATGTAGAACATTGCCTGGTGATTGTAGAATACTGCCTGGTGTGTGCAGAACACTGCCTGGTGAATGTAGAACACTGCCTGGTGAATGTAGAACACTGCCTGGTGAATGTAGAACACTGCCTGATGAATGTAGAACACTGCCTGGTGAATGTAGAACACTGCCTGGTGAATGTAGAACACTGCCTGATGAATGTAGAACACTGCCTGGTGAATGTAGAACACTGCCTGGTGAATGTAGAACACTGCCTGATGAATGTAGAACACTGCCTGATGAATGTAGAACACTGCCTGGTGAATGTAGAACACTACCTGGTGAATGTAGAACACTGCCTTGTGAATGTAGAAGACTGCCTGGTGAATGTAGAACATTGCCTGGTGAATGTTGAGCACTTCCTTGTGGGTATAGAACACTGGTGAATGTAGAACCCGGCCTGGTGGGTGTAGAACACGGCCTGGTGGGTGTAGAACACGGTCTGGTGGGGCCAGAACACGGTCTGGTGGGGCCAGAACACGGCTTGGTGGGGCCAGAACACGGCCTGGTATGGCCAGAACCCGGCCTGGTGGGGCCAGAACACGGATTGGTGAGGCCAGAACACGGCTTGGTGGGGCCAGAACATGGCCTGGGGGAATATCTCCTTGAGAAACATTACCTGTGAGTGGGGAATATGGCCTGAAGGTTACCAATATTGTATTTGAAGGCTTCTCAAGGTTGTGTAAGGTGCCTGGTTGTGGGGTGGGGTTGGGGTCTTAGGGGTTTGGGGTTTGGAGGCGGTGAAGGATGGGTGGTGGGGTTTGGGTTGTGGGAGAAGGGAGAAGCTCCACTTGTGTGCCTTCAGCGACCACACTCGTCTTCACTGATGGGGACGTGTGTGTGTGTGTGTGTGTGTGTGTGTGTGTGTGTGTGTGTGTGTGTGTGTGTGTGTACTCGCCTAGTTGTACTCACCTAGTTGAGGTTGCGGGGGTCGAGTCCGAGCTCCTGGCCCCGCCTCTTCACTGATCGCTACTAGGTCACTCTCCCTGAGCCGTGAGCTTTATCATACCTCTGCTTAAAGCTATGTATGGATCCTGCCTCCACTACATCGCTTCCCAAACTATTCCACTTACTGACTACTCTGTGGCTGAAGAAATACTTCCTAACATCCCTGTGATTCATCTGTGTCTTCAGCTTCCAACTGTGTCCCCTTGTTACTGTGTCCAATCTCTGGAACATCCTGTCTTTGTCCACCTTGTCAATTCCTCTCAGTATTTTGTATGTCGTTATCATGTCCCCCCTATCTCTCCTGTCCTCCAGTGTCATCAGGTTGATTTCCCTTAACCTCTCCTCGTAGGACATACCTCTTAGCTCTGGAACTAGTCTTGTTGCAAACCTTTGCACTTTCTCTAGTTTCTTTACGTGCTTGGCTAGGTGTGGGTTCCAAACTGGTGCCGCATACTCCAATATGGGCCTAACGTATACGGTGTACAGGGTCCTGAACGATTCCTTATTAAGATGTCGGAATGCTGTTCTGAGGTTTGCTAGGCGCCCATATGCTGCAGCAGTTATTTGGTTGATGTGCGCTTCAGGAGATGTGCCTGGTGTTATACTCATATTGTGTGTGTGTGTGTGTGTGTGTGTGTGTGTGTGTGTGTGTGTGTGTGTGTGTGTGTGTGTGTGTGCGCGCGCGCGCGAGCCATTAACATACCCATGCACTCAGCCCCAGGTTCAGACTCGTGGAACTTCGTGTTCATTAAAAACTGGAAGAAACTCCTCTCACGGACCCTAAGTATGCTATGGAGAAGGAGCATAGACACATGTGAGATTCCAGTCACAAAAACAACGGATATAGCCCCACACCATAAAGGTGGCAGCAAAGCAATAGTTAAAAACTATAGACCAATAGCTTTAACGTCCCTCATGATAAAAATCTTTGAAAGAGTTCTAAGGAGCAGGATTGCAAACCACTTGGGCTCCCAATATTTGCACAATCCAGGGCACATGGGTTCAGAGCAGGTCGCTCCTGCCTCTCGCAACTACTGGACCACTATGATATGGTCTTGAATGCACTGGAAAGCAAATAGAATGCAGATGTTGTATACACAGATTTTGCAAAAGCCTTTGACAAGTGCGATCATGGTGTAATACCACACAAAATAAGTGCTAAAGCGATAATTGGCAAAGTAGGCAGATGAATCTACAATTTCCTAACCAATCGAACACAGTGGTGAACCGAGTTAAGTCGGAGGCTGCCATAGTGAAGAGCTCTTTTCCACAAGGTTACCTGGAGGTTATTCCGGGGATCAACGCCCCCGCGGCCCGGTCCATGACCAGGCCTCCCGGTGGATCAGGGCCTGATCAACCAGGCTGTTACTGCTGGCCACACGGAGTCCAACGTACGAGCCACAGCCCGGCTGATCCGGCACTGACTTTAGGTATCTGTCCAGCTCTCTCTTGAAGACAGCCAGGGGCTTATTGGCAATTCCCCTAATGCTTGATGGGAGGCTGTTGAACAGTCTTGGGCCCCAGACACTTACGGTGTTTTCCTTTAGTGTACCAATGGCGCCCCTACTTTTAATTGGGGGCATTTTACATTGCCCGCCCAGTCTTTTACTTTCGTATGGAGTGATTTCTGTGTGCAGATTTGGGACTGTTCCTTTCAGGATTTTCCAAGTGTAGATTATGATATATCTCTCCCTCCTGCATTCCAACGAGTACAAGTCAAGTGCTTCCAAGCGTTCCCAGTAGTTAAGGTGCTTGACAGAACTTATACATGCAGTAAAGGATCTCTGTACACTCTCTAGATCTGCAATTTCACATGCTTTGAATAGAGATTTTAATGTACAGCAGTATTCCAGCCTAGAGAGAACAAGTGATTTGAAAAGGATCATCATTGGCTTGGCCTCTCTCGTTTTGAACGTTCTCATTATCCATCCTATCATTTTCTTTGCACGTGCGATCGTGGCACTGTTGTGATCCTTGAAAGTGAGATCCTAAGACATTGCTACTCCCAGGTCCCTTACATTATTTCTCCGCTCTATTGTATGGCCAGAGTCTGTAATATACTCTGTTCTTGTTATTATCTCCTCCAGTTTTCCATAACGGAGTAGTTGGAATTTGTCCTCATTGAACATCATATTGTTTACCGTTGCCCACTGGAAAACTTTGTTTATATCTTCTTGGAAGTTAACCGCGTCCTCAGCAGATGACAGCCTCATGCAGATCCTGGTATCATCCACAAAGAATGATACGGTGCTGTGGTGTATATCTGCCTGATATGAGGATGAGGAATAAGATGGGGGCGAGTACTGTGCCTTGTGGAACAGAGCTCTTCACTATGGCAGCCTCCGATTTAACTCTGTTGACCATTACTCTTTGTGTTCGATTTGTTAGGAAGTTGAAGATCCATCTCCCCACTTTCCCAGTTATTCCTTTAGCACAGTACTCTCCCCCTATCCTGTTCCTCGTCCTCGTATCAGACATAAGAGATGTAAACTATAGCACAGTATCATCCTTTGCAGACGATACTAGGATCTGCACGAGTGGCATCTACTGAGGACATGGCAAATCTCCAAGAAGATATAAATCAAGTTTTCCATGGGCAGCGGAGAGCAATATGATGTTCAGTGAAGACAAATTCCAACTACTCCGTTATGGAAAACTGTAGGAAATAATTGCTAGAATTGAGTATTCAAACTAATCACATAATAGAGCAGAAAAGTAATGTGAAGGACCTGGGAGTGGTAATGTCTGAGGATCTCACTTTCAAGGATCACAACAGTGCCACTATCACATCTGCGAGGAAATTGATAGGATGGATAATGAGAACATTCAAGACAAGAGATGCTAAGCCAATGATGATCCTTTTTAAATCACTCGTTTTCTCTAGGCTGGAATACTGCTGTACATTAACATCTCCTTTCAAGGCAGGTGAAATTGCAGATCTAGAGAATGTATAGAGAACCTTTACTGCACATATAAGTTCCATCAAACACCTTGAATACTGGGAAAGCTTAGAAGCACTTGACTTGTACTCACTGGAGCACAGGCGAGAGATACATCATAATCTACACCTGGAAGATCCTGGAGGGACTGGTCCCTAATCTGCACACAGAAATCACTCCCTACGAGAGCAAAAGACATGGCTGGGGATGCAACATACCTCCACTGAAAATTAGGGTCATCATTAGCATACTAATAGAAAACACAATGTGTCCGGGGCTCAAGACTCTTCAACAGCCTCCCACCAGCCATAAGGCGAATTACTAATAGACCCCTGGTTGTCTTCAAGAGAGAGCTGGACAGATACCTAAAGCAAGTGACGGATCAACCGGGTTGTGATTCGTATGTTGGACTACGTGCGGCCAGCAGAATCAGGCCCTGATCCACCAGGAGGCCTGGTCATGGATCGGGCCGCGGGGGCATTGATCCCTGCAATACCCTCCAACCAGACTCCGGGTGGGTGGGTGTGTGTGTGTGTGTACTCACCTATTTGTACTCACCTATTTGTGGTTGCAGGGGTCGAGTCACAGCTCCTGGCCCCGCCTCTTCGCTGATTGCTACTAGGTCCTCTCTCTCCCTGCCCCATGAGCTCTATCATACCTCGCCTTAAAACTATGTATGGTTCCTGCTCCACCACATCACTTTCTAGGCTATTCCATGGCCTGACTACTCTATGACTGAAGAAATACTTCCTAACATCCCTTTGATTCATCTGAGTCTTCAACTTCCAATTGTGACCTCTTGTGTCTGTGTCCCATCTCTGGAACATCCCGTCTTTGTCCACCTCGTCTATTCCGCGCAGTATTTTATATGTCGTTATCATGTCTCCCCAGACCCTCCTGGCCTCCAGTGTCGTCAGGCCGATTTCCCTCAACCTTTCTTCATAGGACAATCCCCGTAGCTCTGGGACTAGTCTTGTTGCAAACCTTTACACTTTCTCTAATTTCTTGACGTGCTTGACTAGGTGTGGATTCCAAACTGGTGCTGCATACTCCAGTATGGGCCTGACGTAGATGGTGTACAGAGTCTTAGACGAATCCTTACTGAGGTATCGGAACGCTATCCGTAGGTTTGCCAGGCGCCCGTATGCTGCAGCAGTTATCTGATTGATGTGCGCCTCAGGAGATATGCTCGGTGTTATACTCACCCCCAGATCTTTTTCCTTGAGTGAGGTTTGCAGTCTTTGGCCATCTAAACTATATTGTGTCTGCGGTCTTCTTTGCCCTTCCCCAATCTTCATGACTTTGCATTTGGCAGGGTTAAATTCAAGGAGCCAGTTGCTGGACCAGGCTTGTAGCCTGTCCAGATCTCTTGTAGTCCTGCCTGATCCTCGTCCGATTCGATTCTTCTCATTAACTTCACATCGTCTGCAAACAAGGACACTTCTGAGTCTATCCCTTCCGTTATGTCGTTCACGTATACCAAGAACAGCACAGGTCCTAGGACTGACCCCTGTGGAACCCCGCTTGTCACAGGCGCCCACTCTGACACCTCGTCGCGTACCATGACTCGTTGTTGCCTCCCTGTCAGATATTCTCTGATCCATTGCAGTGCCTTTCCTGTTATGTGTGCCTGGTCCTCTAGCTTTTGCAGTAACCTCTTGTGAGGAACTGTGTCGAAAGCCTTCTTGCAGTCCAAAAATACGCAGTCGATCCACCCCTCTCTCTCTTGTCTTACTTCTGTCACCTTGTCATAAAACTCTAGTAGGTTTGTGACACAGGATTTTCCTTCCCTGAAACCGTGCTGGTTGTCAATTATACACTTGTTTCTTTCCAGGTGCCCCACCACTCTCCTCCTGATGATCTTCTCCATGACCTTGCATACTATACACGTTAGTGATACAGGTCTGTAGTTTAGTGCCTCATGTCTGTCTCCCTTTTTAAAAATTGGGACTACATTTGCCATTTTCCATTCCTCAGGGAGTTGCCCAGTTTCAAATGATGTGTTGAAGATCTTTGTTAATGGCTCACACAATATCTCTGCTCCCTCTTTAAGGACCCATGGAGAGATGTTGTCTGGTCCCACCGCCTTTGAGGTGTCAAGTTCGCATAGCAGCTTCTTCACCTCCTCCTTGGTTATATGTACCTCATCCAGCACTTGCTGGTGTGCCCTCCTGTTCTGATTTCTTGGAGTCCTACTGGTTTCCACTGTAAATACCTCTTTAAATCTTGTGTTGAGCTCCTGACATACCTCTCGGTCGTTTCTTGTGAATTCCCCATCACCCTTCCTCAGTCTGATTACCTGGTCCTTGACTGTTGTTTTCCTCCTGATGTGGCTGTACAACAGCTTCGGGTCAGTCTTTACTTTTGATGCTATGTCATTTTCATATTGTCTCTGAGCCTCCCTTCTTATCTGTGCATATTCGTTTCTGGCTCTTCGGCTGATTTCTTTATTGCAGGGGCCACATATATGTTGGTGTACTCGCACTCTCTTACATTCTCACTCAGAGGGGGAGGAGGAGTTGCACTGCTCATCAAAAAGCAGTGGAGTTTTGAGATGGAAGGAATGGACAAATGGGGAAGAAGGGACTACGTAGTAGGAACACCTCACACTGGGGTTCCCAAGGTAGTGATTTCAGTGATGTACATTCCTCCACAGAATAGCATGAGGCCAAGACAAGAGTATGATGAGAGTAACAGAGCAATGGTGCACACACAACTGAGGTCGCCAGAAGCGCCCATATGGGTAGGGCAAAGTTATTAGTTGTGTGTGATTTTGATCACAAGAGATTGACTGGGAAAATCTGCAGCCACATGAGGTACCAGGAACGTGGAAGGCTGAGATGATTGAGTCGGTACTGGAAGACCTCGTGCACCAATACGTTAGGGATACTACTAGAGAGAGAGAGAGAGAGAGAGAGGAGGTGAACCAGCAAGTCACCTTGAGAAGTTCAGACACTGGGGACATCACCTATGAAAGGCCCCTAGGAGTTAGTGATCATGTGTTCCTGAGCTTCCGCTACACTGGAAAGGGATGCAGCATGAAGAGAACAGGATAACCCAAACTACAAAAGAGGGGACTACACAATCATGAGGAAACTCCTGTGCGAGGTGCAGTGAGGAAGAGAACTGGAGGGAAAGACAGTATGAAATGATCGATCACGTAACTATAAAGTGCAGGGAGGCAGAGAAGTTCATAACCAAGGGCAACAGAAACAATTGGAAAACCAAAACGAGCCATTGGTTCACCCGAAGATGTAGAGAGGTCAAAGCTCGGTGCACTAGAGCATGGGAAATGTATAGAAGGCATATGACCCAGGAAAATGAGATGAGCTGAAGAGCCAGAAACGAATATACATGGATAAGGGGAGAGAGAGAGAGAGAGAGAGAGAGAGAGAGAGAGAGAGAGAGAGAGAGAGCGCGAGAGAGAGAGAGAGAGAGAGAGAGAGAGAGAGAGAGAGAGACATACTGTGGAGAACTGGTTAGATAATTACTTTCCTGCACATAACGGATAAGTGCCAATTGCTATATGTTAACAGCATGATGTCCAGCAGCTGCCCCCTGGACATCTTTTCAGTGTGCCGTTCCAGACTCCACAGTGGCTGTTGATTAACAATTTTGTTATTCGTAAAATTTGCCCCAAAGAAGTGTATATCTCAGCATTTCACTGTCATCTGAAATGCACAGTGATATTTGGGTTTGGGTGAATCATCCACATATCATGAGATCTATTGGTAATTCCAGTCAAATTTCGCCCCTACCTATTAGCTGCAGCTAATAGGTAGGGGTGGGTATGGCTGGATTTACCTGGGTATTGTAACTGACCCAATTTTCCCTAGTTTGTGTTAGGGGAAGTATATCCCAGTATCGTTGTCTTCAGTAGGCTGCTACAAATGTGTAATTTTGTCTTCACTCGTTGATAAGGAGTCACTTTGGTCATTTTTTATGTGATAGGGTGATATCTTGTCCCTTTATTCATAATACTTGAATGTGTACCGCGACACAAACTACACATATCAGGATTATACCGCGGATGATACACTGGTCTCTCTTTTTAACGCATCAAAATGGAGATTGACAATATTTCAGAGTTTACCGCATAGTCATTGTTCTCAGCGGGAGATTTATGACGAGTGTTCACGCTCTGATATCTGAATTCAACCTAGCTCGTTGCCCTGCCCAGGTGCCCACAGTTACCCTCTGCACAAAAGAACTGTTGAGTTCAGCTCTATATAGCTTCCTTACTACACATTGCAACAGTGTTCAGTACAAGAGGGTAGGTTTGTTATCTAGCTATAGACTAGAATTCAATAATGCCCCTGACTTGCAGACAGTGGGGTACAGGTTTTCCCTTAATTTTCCTGCTATGAAGAAAGTAATTACTCTCGTTTAACTTCGTTGTGTGGTTGATCAGGAACTCGAGCAAGGAGAGGAAGGCGTGCCTCGTGACGCTTTGGTACATACATGTGGTTTTAATAAAGCTGTTTGCAAGGAAGAAGAGTCCACTAGCTCCTAGGAGGGCTAAAGGGGGCTGAGAGGGCTGAGAGATACCCCCTTTACAGGAGAATTTTCTCCACACATACAGGGAGAGAGAGAGAGAGAGAGAGAGAGAGAGACAGACACAGACACAGACAGACAGACAGACAGACAGACAGACCATGGCAATATAAGAATGACATAGCATCAGAAGCCAAATCTGACCCAAAGCTGTTGTAGAGCCACGTTATGAGTAAACCAGTCAAGGATCAGGTAATCAGGCTGGGGAAGGGAGGAGGGGAGATCAAAAGAAACGATCAAGAAGTATGTGAGGAGCTCTAAGGAGGTATTTTTCAGTGGAGACGAAGGTTTCCACCAAACTGGGATGGTAGGGTATTCCAACAAGTGCTGGACATGCTGTATACAACAGAGAAGGAGGCAAGGAGACTGCTAAGCATACTAGATACCTCAAAAGCTGTGGAGAATTTCTCCAGGTCCCAGTGAGTGATGCAAAATGAGGAAAGGAACGCCCCCTGGGGAAAGTGACTCCTCCCTGGGGTAAGGGATGCCTCCAGGAGTAAGGGATGCCCCCTGGGGCAGATGCCCTCTGTAAAGGGACTATGATCTCTTACTCATTCTGACATCTGGAGATGAAGATTGAATGTATGACAAACAACAGCTCAGCTTCGTGTCCATTACTAAGCAAGATTGCAAACTGATCATAGATCAGATACATATGTCACAGCGTCACAAGACCACTTCTCTCCAAGAGTTTCTGTTCGATTGTACACCTGTGTGTTAGTCTGTGGGAACTGCTGTTTCCCCAGACCATTAAAAATAAAAAATAATTTGCCTCGAACTTGTTTATTTAGTTAGGGGCATTATTCCCTCCGACTTTCGTCTAAAAGTCAAGGAAACAGTAGTCCTTCATAATACTAGCAACTAACGTCTGTAGACTATATGTCAGCAGAACATCCCTTGAAGGGAGGGTGCAGAATGCTGGAAGGGAAGATTGCAGTAGGTTCTTAGCAGGATAATATGTGACGAATCAGACTGTGTCCAGACTGGACACCCATGCCACCTTGCGTTAAAACATTTTTTTTTTTGACCGGATTCGAATGTGTTTCCCGTGTCGTGCACTGACAATCTCCAGGAAGAACTCTCCTGTGTGCACTAATGCCAGACATCCTTCCGGCCGTGAATTGTTACAGGCTAATCAGTGGTATTCGTCGGGCGACGTGTGTCAAGCAGAGAGTAGACAGTCGAGAACAATATTGCTTTGACGAGTAAACACGTGTGTATGTACCTGACGCGGAAGTATTCGTGGCCAACGTCGCGTATGTGTTTCGTGCTGTGCCAACCTTCGGGCGACGCCAGCAGAAGTGAGGCTTCAAGCATCTCATCTCACTTCTGTAATCAAGCCAACGTGTGCGGCGTCATTGTGGGGTCAGATACATACACCCCGGTAAGTCCCTATCAAAGTCCTTTCGTTGGCCATTCAGCTGCAGCTGACGGGTGGATGGGAGGGATAGATGGGACAGACCATTAGATGCCATTATTAGTGGGCCATTACCCACAACCAGGCAGTTTTTCGGCCATGACCTTGCATGTATGAAACATGAAGCAGTGACATATATAGTCTTTAGGCATGTACTAATCCATGTACATACCTTTCACACAGCCCTGGTGGGTACTTAGCATTACGAAGGCAGAACCCTTAGGGGAGGCTGCGAGCGGTTCCGAGCGGTCAGCATCAAAAGATGAGTATAATCCCTTTGTGGTTCCTTGTATTATATTTTTTTTATGTACTTGCCTTACCCAAAATCCCACACAAAAGCTGTGGGACTGAACATTTATCCATGGGTCCTGAGATAATGAGCAGAGGCACTGTGCATTCCACTAACAACAATCTTGAATACATCTATCAAAACTGGGTAACTACCCGAGGTGTGGAAGACAGCAAATGTAGTCCCAGTTTTCAAGGAGAGACACAGACAGGCAACATTAAACTACGGACCAGTGAAACTGACACGTATAGTATGCAGTGTCATGGAGAAGATTATCAGGGTGGTGGAGCACTATAAAGAAATGGACTTACACACAACCAGCACGGTCTCAGGGAGGGAAAATCCTGTCACAAACCTACTGGAGTTTTACAACAAGGTAACTGATGACAGGAGAGGGAGGGGTGGGTAGACTACATTTTCCTGGACTGTAAGGCTTTCGACATAGTTTTGCAGAAGAGATTAAGACAATAGCTGGTGGAGCAGGCAGGCTAGTGGAGGAGGCACTGCGGTGGATTAGGAAATACCTGACAGGAAGGATACAGTGAGTATGGTATGTGACGAGGTGTCAGAGCGGGCGCCTGTGATAAGCGGGGTTCCACAAGGGTCATTCCTAAGGTCATTGCTGCTTCTGATATACATAATGACATTACAGACATCACACACACACACACACACACACACACACACACACACACACACACACACACACACACACACACACACACACACACACACACACACACACACACACACATACACACATACACACATACACACACACACACACACACATACACACACACACACACACACACACACACACACACACACACACACACACACACACACACACACACACACACACACACACACACACTGTGTGTGTGTGTGACATTGACCGTTGGTTAATTAAGATTAAAGCCTATCGACTATACATAGGCTTACCTGTTATCGCTTCCAGGGATCACAGACCCTGCAGGCTGGTCCCAGACCCTGCAGGCTGGTCTCAGACCTGGCCTCCTGTTTGCTGGCCAAAGTGATCAGGGTTTCAGTGCCCGCCGCCTTCACTCCAGCGTATGCACCACAGCCTGGCTGATCAGGAACTGCACGGAGGAATTTATCGAGTTTTTCCTATAATATATCTAGAGGTTTAGTAATTCCCCTTCTGCATTAAAGGAGGGTGTTGAAGAGTACTGGTCTCTTTACACTTAGCAAGTTCTCAGTGTACTCATTGTTCCTTTGCTTTTCATTGGAAGTATCTTGTACCGTCTGCCAAGCTTCTTGTTGTCATATCTAGTAATTTAGTTGTGCAGGTATGGGATCAATCCCTCCAGAATCTTCCAGGTGTAGATTATGATGTGTCTTTATCACCTACATTTTACGTAGTACAGTTCTAGGGACTTTAGGCACTTTCGGTTATTTTGGTTCTTGCCTGAGTTTATACGAGCTTTGAAGGTTCTCCGTACATTTTCTAGATACTCAGTATCGCATTCCTTGAAGGGGATGTTAGTACACAAAAATGCTGCAGCCTAGAGAGAACAAGTGACTTGAAGAGTTCCATCATCAGCTTGGCATCTCGTATTTTCAAAGTTCAAGTTGTTAGGTAAGACACATATGCAACAGTTAGGTATCTTTATTTCGAAACGTTTCGCCTACACAGTAGGCTTCTTCGGTCGAGTACAGAAAAGTTGATAGAAGCAGAAGAGACTTGAAGACGATGTAATCAGTCCATCACCCTTAAAGTTTTGAGGTGGACAGTCCCTCAGTCTGGAGAAGAGCATTGTTCCATAGTCTGAAACAATATGGAGTTGAAGTGACAGGAAGGAGCCTTATATAGCGCCAGGAGGTGAGACGTAGGTCACTAGTAGAAGTAAGAACGCAGATGCTGGGAGGTTAGGTCCCTCTCAATTCCAGCCGTTCTCACTAGTAGAGGTTGTCGAAGTTGATTGCAGGTCTGTACCAAGATACCCTTGTGTTGCAGTGTCTGACAGATTGAACATTAAAATGGTATAAAATACCGACAGGTTGTTAGGTAAGACACATATGCAACAGTTAGGTATCTTTATTTCGAAACGTTTCGCCTACACAGTAGGCTTCTTCGGTCGAGTACAGAAAAGTTGATAGAAGCAGAAGATACTTGAAGACGATGTAATCAGTCCTAACAACCTGTCGGTATTTTATACCATTTTAATGTTCAAAGTTCAAGTTATTCAAACTATCATTTTCCTTGCAGTTCGATAAATAACACTGTTGTGCTCTTTGCATGTGAGTTCGATAGACATGATCACTCCCAGGGCTCCAGTAGTAGACTTACATCCTATCGAGTGATTTGAGTTAGTCTTGTCCGATCATTTTTATATTTCCTCATTCCTTCCATAAAGTAGTAATTGAAATTTGTCCACACATATTGTTGCCAGTAGCCCACTGAAAGACTTTATATTATCTGTAAAAGATGATACTGTACTTTCTCCGATACGGGAATCGGAAAGAGAAGTGTGGAGAATGCTGTCTTGGGGAGCAGAACTTTTCGTAGTAGCAGCCCCTAATTTCACTTGGCTTTCTATGACTGGGTTCTGTTTGTTAGGATATTAAATATCCATTTATTTATTTTGCATGCACTTGGTGTGTAGTTACCTTGTAGTCGCACGTGTCAAAGGCTTTTGGAAAGTCAATGTTTTCCACATTTACATTTTGCCTGTCTTCTAGTGTATTCAAGACCTCGTCTTATTGGTTAGGAAATTGGAAGAGGTAGTAATGATTTGTTCTGAATCCATGCTGCTCAGGCTGGGTTGTCATTGTTGCAGTTCCATGTAATTAGCAGTCTTGCTTCTTAAAACCCTCTCAAATATCTTGATATGCAAGATGTCAGCATTATATGTCTATAGTGAAAGTATAAAGGACACTTGTCATGTTCAGTAATAACCCATATAGAGCCAAACTCAGATTAATTGGTCTATATATTTCGACCCCCTGCTGGGGTCATCTTCAGCAGGTGAAGAGGCTTTTAGGTTTTTGCAACGGCTTTATTACCGCCTTTCTGGGGCGAGGCTGTAGCAGTAGTCTTCGGTCACCGTGGGTTGAAGTCAGTGTCCAGGCTACTTTTTCATAGAATATTTAAGGCACATGTTAATGGTTTATTGCAATTCTTGAAAAGTGTGAAGTTCCACAAGCCTGGGCCTGGGGCAGAGTGCTGTCAATGGCTTTTTTTTTTCTTAAATGGGGTTAGATTTGTATCAGATTAATGAAACGTCTGTAGCATTTTGTCTCATTGATGAAAAACTCAACTAGGTCGTCAGTCTTCAGGCTAATTATTGGCTCGCTGAACATCGTCAGTCTTCAGGCTAATTATTGGCTCGCTGAACATCGTCAGTCTTCAGGCTAATTATTGGCTCGCTGAACATCGTCATACAGGGACTAAAATACTTCACTTCTTTATCAGTGTATGTTCCATCTCCTTTAATAACTCCCAATACTAAATGTTTTTGCTCTGGATTTTGAGCATGAGAAGAAGTATTTCAAATTTTTCTATTTTTACTTGAGGCATTTTTGTTCTCTCCTTGGACTCTGATGCATTAAATTTGAGCTCGGCGTTTTCCACTTCTCAAGCCATTGTTACTTCTCATTCGTCAGAATGTTTGCTGACTTTGAAGAGCTCTGTTATCCGTCATCACCTAGAGAAGGCACGCTTCTTACAAACCTGCACTTTCTTCCCTTTTCAACTTGCACTTTCTCCCTTTTTCAGCCTGCGCCTTCTCCTTTTTTCAACCTGCACCTTCTCTTTTATTCAACCTGCACCTTCTCCCTTTTTCAACCTGCATCTTCTCCCTTTCCGTCCTGCACCGTCTCTTGCCGTCCTGCACCGTCTCTTGCCGTCCTGCACCGTCTCTTGCCGTCCTGCACCGTCTCTTGCCGTCCTGCACCGTCTCTTTCCGTCCTGCACCGTCTCTTTCCGTCCTGCACCGTCTCTTTCCGTCCTGCACCGTCTCTTTCCGTCCTGCACCGTCTCTTTCCGTCCTGCACCGTCTCTTTCCGTCCTGCACCGTCTCTTTCCATCCTGCACCGTCTCTTTCCGTCCTGCACCGTCTCTTTCCGTCCTGCACCGTCTCTTTCCGTCCTGCACCGTCTCTTTCCATCCTGCACCGTCACCTTCGTCATGGCATGTGTCTGAAACACACTTCTAGTGCCATTGATCTCATTCTCTCGTCATGCAAGTTCAGGTCTTGGTTAATTATAACCTTCCTAGCATATTTCAGTAAAGTCATGATTTATTAACTCCCAGTTGATGTTGTTGCTAAAGTTAAATTTGTTGAATATACCTTCATTATTGTGTTTTGAGGACTAGACCAGTGTCTGAACTTCTGTTAGGCTGCAGTGTGTGTTTACAGTCTTCCGCCTTTGATATGCCTTTGATTAGCTCCGAGTCTTTCTGTAACACATATCCATCACAGCCTGGTTGATCTGCCTCTTTAACCCACAGTGATATGTTCCCGTACCAGGTTATAAGGTTGCATTTAATCTGTCACCCCTAGACAAAATTTTGAATCTCACCAACAGGAACTACAGTAAACTTCAGGTATATGTACACAGAGACGCACACAGTAATCTTCCATTGATGTGTTAGACATACAGGTAGGTTACATTATTTAGATTTAATCAAGTATTGCGCAGTCAAGTCAGTGGAGGAGGGAGATAAGTCTGAAGTGCAGTTCGAGAAAAAATGAACATTTCTGAGGTACAGAAAGGCTGTCGGGGGCCTGCCAGCCACTGACAGACGTGTGGGTGGGCGGGTGGTGGTGTTGAGGTAGGAAGTGAGGGAGGGAGCAAGAGAAGAGAGATAGGGAGAGAGGAAGGGTCGATGGGCAAGAAGAGACAAGGGGGAAGGGGTAGGGAGGATGAGCAGAAGAGGGAGAGGGTGGATTGATAAGAGGACGAGGAGATAGAGGAATGAAATAATGAGAGAGGGAAGAAAGAAAAGAGAGCAGGCGAGAGAGAGAGACGGAGGGAGGTGGGGTTGGCAGACTAGGAGGGAGACAGAGGGAGGGTAAATGAATGAGAGGGGGAAAGGAGACAGGGAGGGGAGTGGGAGGAAAAGAGAGGTGGTGGGCGTGAGTGGGCGTGAGGTAGTCAGGGGAGTGTGTGCTGTTGCAGCTCTTTATTCCAGCAGCCTGTTGTGTTGTGCGCTCTACCCTTCCACCTTCCTTCCCCTCCCCACGAGAGTGGGGAGTGGTGGGTAGTTGAAGTGTGGGGCAGGAGGTAGTGCGTATTGTGGTGGTGAAGGATAGTATTGTGGTGGTGAAGGATAGTAATGTGGTGGTGAAGGATAGTATTGTGGTGGTGAAGGATAGTATTGTGGTGGTGAAGGATAGTATTGTGGTGGTGAAGGATAGTATTGTGGTGGTGAAGGATAGTAATGTGGTGGTGAAGGATAGTAATGTGGTGGTGAAGGATAGTATTGTGGTGGTGAAGGATAGTATTGTGGTGGTGAAGGATAGTATTGTGGTGGTGAAGGATAGTAATGTGGTGGTGAAGGATAGTAATGTGGTGGTGAAGGATAGTAATGTGGTGGTGAAGGATAGTAATGTGGTGGTGAAGGATAGTATTGTGGTGGTGAAGGATAGTAATGTGGTGGTGAAGGATAGTAATGTGGTGGTGAAGGATAGTAATGTGGTGGTGAAGGATAGTAATGTGGTGGTGAAGGATAGTATTGTGGTGGTGAAGGATAGTAATGTGGTGGTGAAGGATAGTAATGTGGTGGTGAAGGATAGTAATGTGGTGGTGAAGGATAGTAATGTGGTGGTGAAGGATAGTAATGTGGTGGTGAAGGATAGTAATGTGGTGGTGAAGGATAGTATTGTGGTGGTGAAGGATAGTAATGTGGTGGTGAAGGATAGTAATGTGGTGGTGAAGGATAGTAATGTGGTGGTGAAGGATAGTAATGTGGTGGTGAAGGATAGTAATGTGGTGGTGAAGGATAGTAATGTGGTGGTGAAGGATAGTATTGTGGTGGTGAAGGATAGTATTGTGGTGGTGAAGGATAGTAATGTGGTGGTGAAGGATAGTAATGTGGTGGTGAAGGATAGTAATGTGGTGGTGAAGGATAGTAATGTGGTGGTGAAGGATAGTAATGTGGTGGTGAAGGATAGTAATGTGGTGGTGAAGGATAGTAATGTGGTGGTGAAGGATAGTATTGTGGTGGTGAAGGATAGTATTGTGGTGGTGAAGGATAGTAATGTGGTGGTGAAGGATAGTAATGTGGTGGTGAAGGATAGTAATGTGGTGGTGAAGGATAGTAATGTGGTGGTGAAGGATAGTAATGTGGTGGTGAAGGATAGTATTGTGGTGGTGAAGGATAGTAATGTGGTGGTGAAGGATAGTAATGTGGTGGTGAAGGATAGTAATGTGGTGGTGAAGGATAGTAATGTGGTGGTGAAGGATAGTATTGTGGTGGTGAAGGATAGTAATGTGGTGGTGAAGGATAGTAATGTGGTGGTGAAGGATAGTAATGTGGTGGTGAAGGATAGTAATGTGGTGGTGAAGGATAGTATTGTGGTGGTGAAGGATAGTAATGTGGTGGTGAAGGATAGTAATGTGGTGGTGAAGGATAGTAATGTGGTGGTGAAGGATAGTAATGTGGTGGTGAAGGATAGTATTGTGGTAGATGGAGTGTGGAATGGTTGTGTGGGGAATTAACAAGTGGGGGGAAGGGAGTTTAATTATATAAGGGCGGGGTGTGTGGCTGTTTGGTAGAGTTAACTCTAGTTTACTTGTAGTCGATTCCGTGGGTTACAGCCTTGTGACCCGGTCCCAGACCCGACATGCTTAAGTAGGTTGTTGCTGTTGGCCACACATACTCCAGGGTAATCTCCACAACCATGTTGATTATGAACTAACTTGAACTTCCTTCTTGAAGACAACCAGGGGTTTATTTGTAATTAAGTTCTCTTCGTGAACGCAGTATAGTACTGGTTGTCATTGGGAGCATTTGGCTATGTCTGCCGAGCCTCCAGTTCTAGTAGGGAGTGATTCCGGTGTGCAGATATGGTTGCAATCTCTCCCGAGTTTTTTCAGGCATAAATTATGATCTGCTTGTCTCGTCTACTTTCCAAATACCACACATGAAGGGATATGCGTTCTCAATAAGTAAATGCTTTATTAAATTTATTCGGGAAGGATGGTGCTCTGCAGTAAAGAGGTTAAATAATAATAGTTCTTCTTAGTAAAGTACTGAATTAAATACAGTTCAAGTATTCTGAATATTTACCAGAGTCTACAAACTCTACCCAGATAGTAGCGCACATGCCAGCCCTCACTTGTGGTACTGACACTGGAACACTGCCGTCTAGGGCACAACAAGCAGCAACAACTAGTTGACGGGTAAATGATACACAAATCAACGCAAACGTCCGTTTTAATGTTTCGCTGCAGGAGTGATGTCTCAGTGAGTGTTGTAATGAAGACTTAAACACTGATTCATGTCCTGTTCTTCAGTGCAATTTATGGATGTGAAGCCAAAACGAGCATTGACCAGAAAGGTACATAAATCTTATAAATGTTAGGTAAACAGACAGATGCAACTAATGTAACAGTTTATTGTTGCAACGTTGCCACAATAAAATGTCACATTGGTTGCGTGTGTCCTTTTACCTAGTAATTTGTCGGTAATTCTATTGTTATTACTTAAACATAAATAACTCAGCCTGCTTCTGAGTCTTACCTTTGCCACATCTACTGAGAGTTTATATAACACTAAAGAGTAGTTGACTAAATGTTCAAATAAGAGTAAAATAAGTTTGTGTGTGTGTGTGTGTGTGTGTGTGTGTGTGTGTGTGTGTGTGTGTGTGTGTGTGTGTGTGTGTGTGTGTGTGAAATTTCCTGTTTATAGTTAAAGTTTATAGTTAAAGTGTCTGGTCTTCAATGTTTTTTTTTTATATAAAATTTCCATTGGTTGCAGTACTTACTAATTCCTCTGATGCAGTCCACTGGTCAAACACTCCATTTGAGAAGAAAAATTTCTATCACATTTCAACTCTTCTTTTTCCTCAGTATGCAACTGTAGCCTCTTATTATCCCCAAGAAATCTTTGTCTTCTCTTTAAAGTAATTTCTAGTACTTGTATATGGTTGCAACCTCTTCACTCAGTTTGTAAATCTTCACAAGAGGATCTGGAGAGTCTGTTTATTAATTTTACCTCTCTTACTCAGTACTTTCCTAAATCCTTTCTAAATCTAAATTTACCTAATTTGAATCCATTTCGAGTATTCTTGAAGAGATGTCTTCGGAAGTTTATATCTCTACTCAACACACACACACAGCACAGCTGTTGCACGTCGTGGCTTTCGAAAGAAAGAGAACACGAGGATATTCCAAGGACTCGGATGAGGAAATGTGGAGGCGCAGTTCTGGCGAAGCAGTTGTGAGACCACTCACAGGACCAGCTGGGCCAGTGAGAAGGGGTAGGACGGGGATGGATCAAAATATGCCCATCCTAACCACAGAAATACTGAATGGAGAACAAAAGAGCTAAATACCATGCGACTTATGAATAACCTAGAACGGACCGAAACATCGTCATAAGCTTTTCTCTCTATGTGCGGGTTGTGTACTGGATGGGGTAGGTTGGCAGGAAGTACCATCCCAGAAGCCCAAAAGGAGACAGCGTTTCCTTGCTTCAGATCAGGCAAGCCAAACCATCCACAGACAAATTCAGGATGGCCAACAAAGGACACCACGACACCCTGTATGCTGCTATAATTCACTTGGAGAGGAAATATATCATGCAGATATATCAGTGTCTCCAAATCGGAAAGGGGAATTTATTCTCTCTCCCCGAAACAGTCCTGTGAGGTACTGGAGGTGAATCACCACATGTTCTCAAAGCTAAAATCCATAGTAATGACAAAAGGCGTACTAATGCGTTATCCGCTAGACTTACCTCTCTATGCAATCCACAGTAATCAAAACACATTGAAAGCTGTTCGGCTCTGAACCAAGAAGGATGGCAAAGGACATACGAAAGAGGTCTTGGTCCAACATATAGGACCTCTTCCAGCTCAGCTGGATCTAGGTTGCTGAGGGGAAAATACCAGGTTAGGAAGTACAACCCAGAACCTTTGAGGTGTTTCAGGTGCCAGAGGTATAACCACCTCAGCGCTTGATGTCAGTTTAGGGAATAGTGCTGCGTCTGCACTGCCCGGAGAGGCTGTGCCGAGTCAGAGCAGCATGGAAAACCTTCGGTTGTCTTACTACTAACATCAAGTAGAGCCAACACCACTGAGCGGCAGCCTCGTCCAGAGTTACAGTATCACGTAACCCAGGGGCCACTTTCCCAGTCACAGCCACGGAGAAATCCAAGGAAACATAAAGGACAAAGCCACGCCCTTGCTCAACCGGCTCTCGATACTTCTGCTCAAACTCCCACCCCAAAACGGCAGCCAGCAGACCCCATCCTGCAGGAACAGACATCCGCCAACCCATTTGTCTGACACTACAACAGCCACCAGACCTCTTATAACTACGTATGTTCCTCTAAGTATCTCATCCATTGTAATATTAATTGACCATTAATTCCTCCTATATTTTACAGTATCCAGATTAATCTTTCATGGGGAACTCTCAAAACTTTTTCCAAGTCTAGGTAAATATGATCTGGCCAACCATTTCTTTCTTCAGTTTCCGTTACTATCACAATAGCTTAACAAATTCGATATACACGAATTTCCAGAACGAAAAACCAAATTGTTTATCATTCAGTATGATGATTTTCTCGCAGTTTTGAATCCACTTTTCTCCAATGACTTATTTTTCCAAAAATTTTACAACAACACTTTGTCAAGGAAACCTGGCTGTAGTTTTTAAATATGTGCACAATATATGCCATTTTCCACGTATTTGTTATTTTACCTGTGTTGTGAAATCCTAAAAATATTAGAAGGTGCTATCCCGTCTGGTTCTTCCCCCCTCCCGCTCTCTCTCTTTTCTTTTTCATATCTATATTTATCTTATATATATATATATATATATATATATATATATATATATATATATATATATATATATATATATATATATATATATATATGTCGTGCCGAATAGGCAGAACTTTATTATTATTATTATTATTAAAGATTCGCCGGTATTCTCCCGGCCCGGGCCTTTTCCAAGTGGTGGCCCGGCCTTGGCTCCCTCTAGGGAGTGTCTGAGACCTAAGTCTCCCATGGGAGGAGGCACAAGTACCTCCTCATCTTTGGGACCAACTGTCCCCAGGCCTAGCCACAAGCTAGGCCTCTCTGGTCTGCCATCCTAATGGGAATGACAGTCTTATGAGCTAAAGGCTCGGGCTCAGGCACCTACCCTACCCTAGAAGGGTTAGGCATGGTATCGATGAATAGGCAGAACTTGCGATCTTGGCTTAAATAGCAACGCTCATCTTGCCATATAGGGCAAGTGAAAATTTGTGTATGCAATAATTTCGCCAAAATCATTCTGAACCTAACGAAAAAAATATATTTGATTGTGTTTTTTTATTACTAAATTATTGTAAACGTATTTAAAATATATTTAGTTGGGTTAGGCTAAAATAAATTGCTCTTGGTATGATAAGGTTAGGTAAGTTTTCTAAGATTCTTTTGGTGCAAAATTAAAAATTTTTACATTAACATTAACGAAAAAAATATATCTTTAAACGTTTAAGAGAAAATTTCAGAAAGGACTTAATTTTAAATAAGTTCTTGCTAATTGACCAGTTTTACATATTCGGCACGACATATATATATATATATATATATATATATATATATATATATATATATATATATATATATATATATATATATATATATATATTTATTTATTTATTTATTTATTTATTATCATTTAGTACCAAATAGGTAAAACTTGCGATTTTGGCTTAAATAACAATGTTCTTCTTGCCGAATAAGGCAAGTGAAAATTTGTGTATGCAATAACTTTGCAAAAATCATACTGAACCTAACAAAAAATATATATTTCATTGTTTGTTTAATAAATTATTGTAAATGCATCTAAAATATATTAGTTGGATTAGGCTAAATTAAATTGCACTTGTTATATTAAGGTTAAGTTTTCTAAGGTTCTTTTTGTACAAAATTATTAATTTTTACATTAATATAAATAGAAAAAAATATCTTTAAACGTATAAGAGAAAATTTTAGAAAGGACTTAATTTTAAGAGTTCTTGCTAATTGACTAGTTTTACTTATTCCCTATTTGGCATATATATATATATATATATATATATATATATATATATATATATATATATATATATATATATATATATATATATATATATATTTGTAGGGGATTCTCAGGTAAGATTTATGAACCGTGCTTTATGTAACAGAGATAGGAAGGTCAGACAGAGGGTGTGCCTCCCAGGAGCTGTTATTGGTGACATAGTCAGCAGGTTGGATAATATGTCAGGTAATAGGAACAAGCCCATTATCTGTCTTAGTGCTGGTGGAAATCACATCGGGAATGGCAGGATACAGGAGCTGCTAGACAATTACAGGTCAGCCATAGAAGTTGGCAGGTCTAAGGCAGGGATCCAAATCATATGTAGCATCTTGTCTAGAAGGGGAGTGAGCAATGAAAGGATGTCTAGGGGAACTGGTATAAATTGCTGGCTAGACAGGTACTGCAAGGAACTTGCAGTCCTGTTCATTGATAACTGGGACAAATTCTATGGCAAACATGATATATATGAAAGGGATGGGGTTCATCTCTGGGGTTGGAGTGGTTGCATTAGCCAATTCGATTGAGGAGGTCATTGATGACTTGTGTAGGAATTTAAACTGATAAATTATAGAGGTATGGGTGTTTGTGGGTAATCAGGCTGCAGATATTACCAGGATACCCCAGGGATATGTTTAAAAGACAATGTTCAAAATAAAGTTGTTAGTAAAGGCAAAGCAGTTGCTCAACAAACAGAGATAGTAGAGGGCAACGAGTGACTAGCTCCCTTTTAAGGTTTACTATACAAATAGTGAGTCTAAGAAATAAGACAGATGAGCTAAGATTACTTGCAAGTGCAGGTAATATAGATATTATTGCTGTAACAGAGACCTGATTCAACTTGAAAGATAGATAAATGCCTTCTGAATGCAACATACAGGGTTATAAAATATTCTAAACTGATAAGGTCAACAGGAAGGGTGGCGATGTATGTCAGAGATAATTTAATATGTTGTGTTAGGCAAGATGTAAGATTAGAAACATCGAACACAGAATCTGTTTGGCTATAGTTTCTCGAAGGTCGTGAAAAATTAATTTTGGGTTTGAGTTATAGGCCCCCCAAACCTTGATGAGGAGTGCGGTAGGCTGCTATGGGCCCGAAATTCATAAGGCGTCTAGATATGAAAATGTTGTATTAAAGGGAGATTTTAACTTTAGACAAATTGATTGGAACAGTGTGACAGGAAATCTTGAATCTAGTGACTTTCTTGATACAGTTCAGGTTTGCTTTTTAAAACAGTTTGTGACAGAACCATCTAAAGGAAACAATCTGTTTGACTTGGTTCTTGCCAACATAGAATCACTAGTTAATAATCTTGAGGTTAGTGATGAGCTTGGGGAGAGTGATCACAAATCACTTAGCATCAATATATCATGGAATTGCCCAGATAACTGCAGTCAAGTCGCTGTCCCAGATTTCCCCTTGGCTGACTTCATGAGCATGAGAAATTACCTGGGTGAGCTAAATTGGGATAACCTTACTATGTGTCAGGTAGGTAGGGTTGGTTGCCAACATGATGTATTTTCTCAGTAGTATCAGTTACCAGTAGTGTCAATTACCAGTAATGTCAGCAGTAATGGCTCATACCAACCGACCGTTACTGATTCACTACTGCGTGAATCGTTGACTGTTATTCACTGACCGTTACTGCTGACCTAGTATGTTTTGAATGCCGCTCATCCTCCGAGGCACTCAGCAAGGCAGCTGAAGTTGAGTAATAAGAGAGGAGACAGGTCAGGCCTGACATTTCCATATATTCCATCCGAAGTGTTTATTACCCAATCCATGTTACGAACACCACACGATAATTTCAAAGCATAGTCCTGGCTGCCCAGATGACTTTTGTCCCGAGTAGGGAAATCAGATCTAACAAAAATGATCCCAAATGGATGAACAATAGATTAAAATATCTCACTGGCCAACAGAGAGGCATATATAGGCGTATCAAAAGAGGGGAAGGGCAGTTAAGAAATGAATATATTCAGTTAAAGAGAGAAAAAAAGGAATAAGAAAAGCAAAAAGGGATTATGAGGTTAAAGTGGCAAGGGATTCGAAGATTAACCCAAAAGGGTTCTTTCAGGTATACAGAAGTAAGATTAGGGACAAGATAGACCCACTTAGGAGTAACTCAGGTCAGATCACTGACAGGGATAAGGAAATGTGTGAACTTTTCAATACCTACTTCCTTTCAGTTTTTACTCAGGAAGATACTAGCGAAATTCCTGAAATAATAAATTATGTAGAACAGGCCTATAATAAACTATGCACAATTGCGATAACTTGTGACATGGTCCTCAGACAAATAAAGAAATTAAAACCTAACAAATCCCCAGGCCCTGATGAACTGTTTGCAAGGGTGTTAAAGGAATGCTAATCTTTTCAATATATCACTACAAACTGGCAGTGTGCCAGACAAATGGAAAAATGACAAATTTAATACCTATTTACAAGGCAGGTGACAAGTCCTTAGCTTCGAACTATAGACCAATAAGCCTTACCTCCATAGTCGGTAAATTTATGGAATCAGTAATTGCCGAAGCAATTCATATCCATCTTCAATGATTAATGAATCTCAGCACGGTTTTACAAAGGGGGGGTTCCTGTCTTAGGAATTTACTAACTTTCTTCACTAGGGTATTTCAGGAGGTAGATCATGGTATTGAATATGATATTGTGTATATGGACTTCAGTAAGGCTTTCGATAGAGTTCCTCATCAGAGGCTGTTGAGAAAACTTAAGCACACGAAACAGGAGAATTTTTTATCCTAGGTAGAGGCATGGCTGACAAATAGGCAGCAGAGAGTTTGCATAAATGGGGACAAATCAGAATGGAGGCACGTTACAAGCGATGTTCCACAGGGGTCAGTGTTGGGCCCGTTGTTCACAATCTACATAAACGACATAGATGAGGGAACATAGTCACATAAGCAAATTTGCTGATGACACCAAAATAGGCCGTCCAATTCATTTTAATGAGGACATTAGAGCACTCCAGGAAGATTTGAATAGATTCGTGCAGTGGTCGGAGAAGTGTCAGATGCAGTTTAATATAAACAATGCAAACTTCTAAATGTTGGACAGGAAAATAACCATGCCACATATGAGCTAAATAATGTAGATCTTAATATTACGGATTGCAAAAAGGATTTAGGAGTTCTGGTTAGCAGTAATTTGAAACCAAGACAACAGTGCATAAGTGTTCGCAATAAAACTAACAGAATTCTTGGCTTCATATCAAGATGTATAAATAATAGAAGTCCTCAGGTCGTTCTTCAACTCTATACATCCTTGGTTAGGCTTCATTTAGATTATGCTGCTCAGTTCTGGTCACCGTATTACAGAATGGATATAAATGTTCTGGAAAACGTACAGAGGAGGATGACAAAGTTGATCCCATGTATCAGAAATCTTCCCTATGAGGATAGACTGAGGGCCCTGAATCTGCACTCTCTCGAAAGGCGTAGAATTAGGAGAGATATGACTGAGTTGTATAAATGGAAAACAGGAATTAATGAAGGGGATGTAAACAGCGTGCTTAAAAATATCTAGCCTAGACAGGACTCGCAACAATGGCTTTAAATTGGAAAAATTCAGATTCAGGAAAGATATAGGAAAGCACTGGTTTGGTAAAAGAGTTGTGGATGAGTGAAACAAACTCCCGAATACCGTCATAAACGCTAAGCCGTTGTGTAGTTTTAAAAATAGGTTGGATAAATACATGAATTGGTGTGGGTGGGTATGAGTTGGACCTGACTAGCTTGTGCTACTAGGTCGGATGCCGTGCTCCTCCCTTAAGTGACGTGACTGACATGACTAGGTCAAGGCATTGGCTTAAGCCGCTGGGAGAACTGGACCTGCCTCGCATAGGCCAGTAGGCCAGTGCCGAATATGTAAAACTGGTCAATTAGCAAGAACTCATTTAAAATTAAGTCCTTTCTAAAATTTTCTCTTATACGCTTAAAGATATATTTTTTCACTAATGTTAATGTAAAAATTTATAATTTTGCACTAAAAGAATCTTAGAAAATTTACCTAACCTTGTTTTAACAAGAGTAATTTATTTTAGCCTAACCCAACTAAATATATTTTAGATTTGTTTACAGTAATTTAATACTAAACAAACACAGTGAAATATATTTTTTTCGTTAGGTTCAGAATGATTTTGGCGAAATTATTGCATACACAAATTTTCACTTGTCCTATATAGCAAGATGAACGTTGCTATTTAAGCCAAGATCGCAAGTTCTGCCTATTCGGCACGACATATATATATATATATATATATATATATATATATATATATATATATATATATATTGTATAATCTCAGCATCTAGTAACAATTTCTTTGTTTCCTCTTTAGTTATTTCATTATCCGCTAATTCTGCTGTCTGTCCGGTATTAAAATTTCCTACTTGGAAAAATGCCTTCCTATGTGAACACACACTGCCACTTTTTATTTAATACTCCTCTACCTCAGTGCTTTTACACGTCATTAATTCTTTGTATGTTTTCTCTAACATTTAGTTTACTATTCACAGACTACAATAAAAGGTTTGTTTCTACCTTGGTCATCTTGACTATTTAATTTTCAAGGTTTTTCTTCCTCCATACATTTGCAGATTCATTTCAAGCCGCCATGAATCTTTGATAAGGTTCCTGACTACTCGCTTCCTGTATTGGTTCCAGTCCTCTCCCCCCACCCACCTTTTTTTCATAGGTCTCCAACACCTTCCATTTAACCAGTGTTTATTATGTTCCTATTTGAAATGAAGCATTGAATTCCATTTTCTCGACAGAATTCTTTCTTTAGATTATTTCTCTTATATTCATTGTTCTACTTAATTTCTCTGAAATACTGCTTTAAACCATTGTAATTCCATTTCTTATGATGTAATCATACTTGTTTATGGGTTTCTTATTCATCTAAGTTATATTTCACTGCTGAGGTTATCTCTAATACAACGTGATCACTTCTCAAGTCGATTTACCTTGGTTATGTTGCTGCCTCTCGTTGACGGTGTGTTGCTGCCTCTCGTTGACGGTGTGTTGCTGCCTCTCGTTGACGGTGTGTTGCTGCCTCTCGTTGACGGTGTGTTGCTGCCTCTCGTTGACGGTGTGTTGCTGCCTCTCGTTGACGGTGTGTTGCTGCCTCTCGTTGACGGTGTGTTGCTGCCTCTCGTTGACGGTGTGTTGCTGCCTCTCGTTGACAGTGTGTTGCTGCCTCTCGTTGACGGTGTGTTGCTGCCTCTCGTTGACGGTGTGTTGCTGCCTCTCGTTGACGGTGTGTTGCTGCCTCTCGTTGACGGTGTGTTGCTGCCTCTCGTTGACGGTGTTGCTGCCGCCTCTCGTTGACGGTGTGTTGCTGCCTCTCGTTGACGGTGTGTTGCTGCCTCTCGTTGACGGTGTTGCTGCCGCCTCTCGTTGACGGTGTGTTGCTGCCTCTCGTTGACGGTGTGTTGCTGCCTCTCGTTGACGGTGTGTTGCTGCCTCTCGTTGATGGTGTTGCTGCCGCCTCTCGTTGACGGTGTGTTGCTGTCTCTCGTTGACGGTGTGTTGCTGCCTCTCGTTGACGGTGTTGCTGCCGCCTCTCGTTGACGGTGTGTTGCTGCCTCTCGTTGACGGTGAGTTGCTGCCTCTCGTTGACAGTGTGTTGCTGCCTCTCGTTGACGGTGAGTTGCTGCCTCTCGTTGACGGTGTGTTGCTGCCTCTCGTTGACGGTGTGTTGCTGCCTCTCGTTGACGGTGTTGCTGCCGCCTCTCGTTGACGGTGTTGCTGCCGCCTCTCGTTGACGGTGTGTTGCTGTCTCTCGTTGACGGTGTGTTGCTGCCTCTCGTTGACGGTGTGTTGCTTCCTCTCGTTGACGGTGTGTTGCTGCTTCTCGTTGACGGTGTGTTGCTGCCTCTCGTTGACGGTGTGTTGCTTCCTCTCGTTGACGGTGTGTTGCTGCCTCTCGTTGACGGTGTGTTGCTGCCTCTCGTTGACGGTGTGTTGCTGCCTCTCGTTTAGGGTGTGTTGCTGCCTCTCGTTGAAGGTGTGTTGCTGCCTCTCGTTGACGGTGTGTTGCTGCCTCTCATTGACGGTGTCTTGCTGCCTCTCGTTGACGGTGTGTTGCTGCCTCTCGTTGACGGTGTGTTGCTGCCTCTCGTTGACGGTGTGTTGCTGCCTCTGCTTGACGGTGTGTTGCTGCCTCTGGTTGACGTTGTGTTGCTGCCTCTCGTTGACGGTGTGTTGCTGCCTCTCGTTGACGGTGTGTTGCTGCCTCTCATGGACGGTGTGTTGCTGCCTCTCACTGACAGTGTGTTGCTGCTTCTCATTGACGGTGTGTTGCTGCCTCTCATTGACGGTGTGTTGCTGCCTCTCGTTGACGGTGTGTTGCTGCCTCTCGTTGACGGTGTGTTGTTGCCTCTCGTTGACGGTGTTGCTGCCGCCTCTCGTTGACGGTGTGTTGCTGCCTCTCGTTGACGGTGTGTTGCTGCCTCTCGTTGACGGTGTGTTGCTGCCTCTCGTTGACGGTGTGTTGCTGCCTCTCGTTGACGGTGTGTTGCTGCCTCTCGTTGACGGTGTGTTGCTGCCTCTCGTTGACGGTGTGTTGCTGCCTCTCGTTGACGGTGTTTTGCTGCCTCTCATGGACGGTGTTTTGCTGCCTCTCACTGACGGTGTGTTGCTGCCTCTCATTGACGGTGTGTTGCTGCCTCTCATTGACGGTGTGTTGCTGCCTCTCACTGACGGTGTGTTGCTGCCTCTCACTGACGGTGTGTTGCTGCCTCTCGTTGACGGTGTGTTGCTGCCTCTCGTTGACGGTGTGTTGCTGCCTCTCGTTGACGGTGTGTTGCTGCCTCTCGTTGACGGTGTGTTGCTGCCTCTCGTTGACGGTGTGTTGCTGCCTCTCGTTGACGGTGTGTTGCTGCCTCTCGTTGACGGTGTGTTGCTGCCTCTCGTTGACGGTGTGTTGCTGCCTCTCGTTGACGGTGTGTTGCTGCCTCTCGTTGACGGTGTGTTGCTGCCTCTCGTTGACGGTGTGTTGCTGCCTCTCGTTGACGGTGTGTTGCTGCCTCTCTTTGACGGTGTGTTGCTGCCTCTATTTGACGGTGTGTTGCTGCCTCTCGTTGACGGTGTGTTGCTGCCTCTCGTTGACGGTGTGTTGCTGCCTCTCGTTGACGGTGTGTTGCTGCCTCTCATTGACGATGTGTTGTTGCCTCTTGACGGTGTTGCTGATGCCTCTCGTTGACGGTGTGTTGCTGCCCCTCGTTGACGGTGTGTTGCTGCCTCTCGTTGACGGTGTGTTGCTGCCTCTCGTTGACGGTGTGTTGCTGCCTCTCACTGACGGTGTCTTGCTGCCTCTCATTGACGGTGTGTTGCTGCCTCTCGTTGACGATGTGTTGTTGCCTCTTGACGGTGTTGCTGATGCCTCTCGTTGACGGTGTGTTGCTGCCCCTCGTTGACGGTGTGTTGCTGCCTCTCACTGACGGTGTGTTGCTGCCTCTCACTGACGGTGTGTTGCTGCCTCTCATTGACGGTGTGTTGCTGCCTCTCATTGACGGTGTGTTGCTGCCTCTCATTGACGGTGTGTTGCTGCCTCTCACTGACGGTGTGTTGCTGCCTCTCACTGATGGTCTGTTGATGCCTCTCACTGACGGTGTGTTGCTGCCTCTCACTGACGGTGTGTTGCTACCTCTCACTGACGGTGTGTTGCTGCCTCTCACTGACGGTGTGTTGCTGCCTCTCACTGACGGTGTGTTGCTGTCTTTTTCTTGTTGCTTCATTAATATGCCGATGCATAAAAAAGTTATTATGTGACCATTTATTTACAGTTCTAATCTTACTGTTTAATTTATTTCCATATAATTAAAATCTTGGAGTGCATTAACTTTTTTCTCATCAAGGTCACTTTTGATCAATAGTTCCTTAAGGATATTATGTACTACCTCGTTTATTCTACTGAACTCTTTCTTTCCAAATTATTTTTAAACGAAGCGTTGTGTGTATTTATCGCTAAACGTTTCTCATCTTTATTTTGTACTGTCATTCCCCCGAAATTTCAAAATTTTCAGTATTTTAGATTTCAGTTTCCATCACTTAGAGATTATTCATTAGTACTGCCAGTCCTTTTTCTTACCGTCCCTTCACCACTCTTGGTAACTTCCGTCTCTTCACCACTCTTGGTAACTTCCGTCCCTTCACCACTCTTGGTAACTTCCGTCCCTTCACCACTCTTGGTAACTTCCGTCCCTTCACCACTCTTGGTAACTTCCGTCCCTTCACGACTCTTGGTAACTTCCGTCAGATCCACCACAATTAAACTGTTTTTCCAATGTGACTTCATTTCAGTTATATCAAGATTCTTTTCATTTATAATATTTAGTTATAAAATTTTTTGAGATTACTCCATTTATATTAGTTTATAAAGTCTTCAGAAGTATAAGGGAGTGTATGGGTGGGTGATGTCCAGCAGACGCCAGGTATCTTCGGCAGGTTGTGGCAGAAATGTTACAGCAGGTTGGGTTCCGGGCTACTGATGTAAAGCGAAAATCGCTGTAAAGTGAGTCTTTTTCACTTTCAAATGCATATAAAGGCCTGATTACATGTTGACAATATTAAAAATTAAATAAGCAATAGAGCTAGGCCTAAAAGATACATATACAGTATACAGTACACACATTACCTTAAAATATTTCCGACCTTAGCTTATAGTGAGAAGTGAATATATTTATTGTAGGAAGCCTGAATAAAGGAAGAATGGGTATAACTGAAAACCGTTGCATTAGCGAAGTGCCGTAAAGCGAAGCGCTGTAGCCCTATCAAGCTGAGTCTGCTTGTATATGGAGAATGACGGAGGGGACTGAGGGTCAGGGAAAGTCTTCTGCTATACTGTTCTTGTACTCGATATAAAAGTCGAGGTAGCCAGATTGTCGTTAACTCTTTAAAGAAAATAACCTTGGTATGTGCGCTCTGCTTCTCAACTTACTCCACTACTGCGGTCTCTTTGGGAACACGCCTTGATGTTGGTGATGGACTCTTGATCCAAGGAACTGGATTTATCCTTCACTGCCACCCTCTTTCCCTAGGTGCTATATGACCTTTGCGGGTTTTTGGCTTTTCCTTGATTAAAATTAGAAAAAATTAAATATTCCCCCTTGCCACCTCCTCCGTGGTCTGTATCAAAGGTTTAATCTAGCACCCCTTCCTGAGGCTGGGGATCTTTGTTGATGGCTTGATTAACCAGGTTGTTGCTGCTAGCGGCCCCCAGGCTTGCATAGGCATCACAACGAAGTTGGTGTGACGTTGAAAGTTGGTAGTTTCTAAATTTCCGCTAAAATTCTTTTTCGGTATTTCTGATATTTTCTGGTAGCAGGTTGAAAAGTGTTAGGTCATGGGTATGACCACTGTGTTCACTGATTGTGCTCATCTCTGCTGCTTCTCACTAGATTTCTCTCTCACTTCAGTAGGTTAAGATAGTGTGAAGATTTGGGAACGGGTTTTCCAGAATTTTCCATGAATATTTTTTCAAATATGTCTTGCTTCTCTGTAACAGAGCACATTTGAAATATAAAAACATAATGATAAATTAGACACATGTGCAACTCTTGGGAATCTTTATTGAGGAAACGTTTCGCCACACAGTGGCTTCATCAGTCCATACGTAGGAGAAACTTGAAGAACAGGAGGAGAATGAGGTAATCAGTCCCTCAACCTTGAGTCGATGTGTTCAGTCCATCAATCTTGAATAGAATACGGCATATCAGCGGAGAAGCAGCTTATAAACCGTATGGCAGGAGAGGTGCAGCAGTCATAGGTCGTGTCACATTTGTTCAATGTGGAAGTAGGTCGTGCCCAAATGTGACACGACCTATGACTGCTGCACCTCTCCTACCATACGGTTTATAAGCTGCTTCTCCGCTGATATGCCGTATTCTATTCAAGATTGATGGACTGAACACATCGACTCAAGGTTGAGGGACTGATTACCTCATTCTCCTCCTGTTCTTCAAGTTTCTCCTACGTATGGACTGATGAAGCCACTGTGTGGCGAAACGTTTCCTCAATAAAGATACCCAAGAGTTGCACATGTGTCTAATTTATCAACATGTCGGTTCTCTGAACCATTCATCTACAAATATAAAAACATAAGAACATAATAAAGAAGGAACGCTGCAACAGGCCTTCTGACCCATGCGGAGCAGGTCCATGTCATCCCCCCCCCCGGATTAGCCCAATGACCCCCCCAGTCTGGCCATCTCCACTCAAGGATGGAGTACTGTATCAGACACAGCAAAACAAGTTAGTCAGGTCCAACTCACACCCACCCACACCAACTCATGTATTTATTTAACCTATTTTTAAAACTACACAACGTTTAAGCCTGAATAACTGTATTCGGGAGTTTGTTCCACTCATCCACAACTCTATTACCAAACCAGTGCTTTCCTATATCCTTCCTGAATCTGAATTTTTCCATCTTGAAACCATTGCTGCGAGTACTGTCTTGGCTGGAAATTTTCAGCACGCTATTTACATCCCCTTTAGTTATTCCTGTTTTCCATTTATACACCTCGATCATATCCCCCCTAATTCTACGCCTTTCTAGAGTGCAGATTCAGGGCCCTCAGTCTATCCTCATAGGGAAGATTTCTGATACATGGGGTCTTCTTTGTAATTCTTTGTCAATTGTCCAAGTCGGACCGAAACGTCGTCGTAAGCTTCTCTCTTTTATGTGCGGGTTTTTTGTGTATTGTAATCCTCCGCTGTACGTTTTCCAGAACATTTATATCCATTCTGTAATACGGTGACCAGAACTGAGCAGCATAGTCTAAATGAGGCCTAATCAAGGATATACAGAGTTGAAGAACAACCTGAGGACTTCTATTATATATACTTCTAGATATGAAGCCAAGAATTCTGTTAGCTTTATTGTGAACACTAATGCACTGTTGTCTTGGTTTTAGATTACTACAAACAAGAACTCCTAAATCCTTTTCGCAATCAGTAGTATTAAGATCTACATTATTTAGTTTATATGTGACATGGTTATTTAACTGTCCAACATTTAGAACTTTGCATTTGTGAATATTAAACTGCATCTGCCACTTCTCCGACCATTGCATCAGTCTATTCAAATCATCCTGGAGTGCTCTAGTGTCCTCATTAGAATGAATTGGACGGCCTATTTTGGTGTCATCAGCAAATTTGCTTATGTCGCTATTTATTCCCTCATCTATGTCGTTTATGTAAATTGTGAAAAACAACGGGCCCAACACTGACCCCTGAGGAACACCGCGCCCCCATTCTGATTTCTCCCCGTTTATGCAAACTCTGCTGTCTATTTGTCAGCCATGCCTCTACCCAGGAAAAAATTTCTCCTCCTATTCCGTGTGCCTTAAGTTTCCTCAATAGCCTCTGGTGTGGAACTCTATCGAAAGCCTTACTGAAGTCCATATACACAATATCATATTCATTACCATGATCTACCTCCTCAAACACTTTAGTGAAAAAAGTTAGTAAATTCGTAAGACAGGAACGCCCCTTTGTAAAACCGTGTTGCGATTCATTAATCAATCTGTGCCTATCAAGATGGCTACGAATTGCTTCAGCAATTGTTGATTCCGTAAATTTTCCCACTATGGAGGTAAGGCTTATTGGTCTATAGTTCGAAGCCAAGGACCTGTCACCTGTCTTGTAAATAGGTATTACATTTGCCATTTTCCACTTATCAGGCACTGTGCCAGTTTGTAGTGGTATGTCACTAGTTACGGCAATCGTATATAGTTTATTATCATCCTGTTCTACATAATCTATTTCAGGAAAATCGCTAGTATTTTCCTGCGTGAAAACTGAGAGGAAGTAGGTATTTAGAATTTCACAAATTTAGATTTGTGATCACTTTCCCCAAGCTCATCATTAACCTCAAGAATATTAATTAGTGAATCTTTGTTGGCAAAAACCAAATCAAGCAGATTGTTTCCTCTAGTTGGTTCTGTCACAACCTGTTCTAAAAAGCAATCCTGAACCGTATCAAGAAAGTCACTAGACTCAAGATTTCCTGTCATATTGTTCCAGTCAGTTTGTCTAAAGTTAAAATCTCCCATTATCACAACATTTTCATATCTAGATGCCTTATGAATTTCGTCCCATAACAGCTTACTGCCCTCCCTATCAAAGTTTGGGGGCCTATAAATCACACCCAAAATTAATTTGTCACGTCCCTCGAGAAACTGTAGCCAAACAGATTCTGTGTTCGATGTTTCTAATCTTATATCATGTCTAAGACAACAATTTAAATTATCTCTGACATACATCGCCACACCACCACCCTTCCTGTTGACCCTATCAGTGTGGAATAGTTTATAACCCTGTATGTTGCATTCAGAAGGCATTTCCCTATCTTTCATGTTGAACCAGGTCTCTGTTATACCAATAATATCTATTACCTACACTTGCAAGTAATCTTAGCTCATCTATCTTATTTCTTAGACTCCTACTATTTGTATAGCATATGTTAAGATGTTCCCTGTAGTTTAGAAGATTTATTTTGACTGCCCAGGCAGTAAACACTCTACAACCTTATCTATCCTGCCTTGAAAGGTGTTGAGTACAGAACAATATTCCAGATGTCCTCTTACATCTGACATTGATTTGAACAGTATTGTCAGTTGTGTAACTTGACTCACGAAATCGTAATGACATGATTGCAAACAAACCATACCACGGGCGGGGATGAAACCCGCGATCAGCTAGTCATAAAACACACTGATCGGTCTGGAGTTTTATGACAGATCGCGGGTTTTATCCTCACCTGTGGTATGGTTTAGTTATGTAACTTCTCCTATTTTCAAAATTCTCATTATTCACCCTATCATTTTCAGACCTTTTCTGCATGTACCTTATTGTGTTTTCTACACAATAGGTCATATGATATTACATAAGTATTTTTTTTTTCTTGCCATGAGATGGTCTTCCTGCGTTTTGTATTCTGTGCTAGGTTTGAGTCCCTGATTCTTGTCACATTTTAGCAGTTGGAATTCACCATCATTGAATCTCGCATATTACTTAAAATCAGTGATGTATGTTTTTTCAGAGATCAGTCATCAAACCATACCACGGACGGGGATAGAACCCGCGATTAGAGAGTCTCAAAACTCCAGATCGCGGGTTCTATCCCCGTCCGTGGTATGGTTTGTTTGCAATCGTGTCATTACGATTTCGTGAATCAGTCATTAAGTTAATTATGTACACAAGACAGACGATCTCAAAATGAGTCAACATTTAAGTTTGCGAAAGTCACAGGCAACAAATTGGAGAAGAAAATTTATTATTCATTGGGATGTGGATTTTTTATGTATTGACCAGGCCTACCTGGCCGTACGTACGAACCACAGCCCGGCTGATCGGGTACTGACTAGGTATCTGTCCAGCTCCCTCTTGAAACCTGTATTAAAGTCAAATATGATCAATTAATTAGAAACACGAGACAAATTGATACTGTTGGAAATGTATTTTTTTTTACTAAGGTGACTATCGTAGTTACTTGGGTATCGTCTGCAGAGGATGATGGGAAGTTGACGCTAGTGTTAGTTGTGTATCTTGTCTGAGCTTGACTATCGTAGTTACTTGGGTATCGTCTGCAGAGGATGATGGGAAGTTGACGCTAGTGTTAGTTATGTATCTTGTCTGAGGCTGAGAAACAGTAAACATGTTGGAACTTTACCTTCTGGCAATGAACATTTGACTTTAATAAGATCAGATTTCCTCTCTACCACCAGCCTTTCTTCTGTTACAAATTTTGAAAGCCCATTGACTTACTTTTCCTGTTATAGCTCTTAACCTCATGAGATCGAAACACAGTTTTGCTTGCCAAATAACTTTGCAAAATCTATCAATTATTTCTGCATTTTTTCCTGCCAAATCGTTGTTGTTAATGTTATAATAACCTGACAGTTGCTGTACGAGTGACCTTCTTGCTCTAAATCTCTAGTGGCTTTGTAGAACTTATTTTCCCATAATTCAGAAACTTGGAGTTTCTGCAGCCTGCACTCAGGTCACCCTGGGGTCCCCTGTGTTGGTAGTGACCACTCAGGTCACCCTGGGGTCCCCTGTGTTGGTAGTGACCACTCAGGTCACCCTGGGGTCCCCTGTGTTGGTAGTGACCACTCAGGTCACCCTGGGGTCCCCTGTGTTGGTAGTGACCACTCAGGTCACCCTGGGGTCCCCTGTGTTGGTAATGACCACTCAGGTCACCCTGGGGTCCCCTGTGTTGGTAGTGACCACTCAGGTCACCCTGGGGTCCCCTGTGTTGGTAGTGACCACTCAGGACACCCTGGGGTCCCCTGTGTTGGTAGTGACCACTCAGGTCACCCTGGGGTCCCCTGTGTTGGTAGTGACCACTCAGGTCACCCTGGGGTCCCTCGTGTTGGTAGTGACCACTCAGGTCACCCTGGGGTCCCCTGTGTTGGTAGTGACCACTCAGGTCACCCTGGGGTCCCCTGTGTTGGTAGTGACCACTCAGGTCACCCTGGGGTCCCCTGTGTTGGTAGTGACCACTCAGGTCACCCTGGGGTCCCCTGTGTTGGCAGTGACCACTCAGGTCACCCTGGGGTCCCCTGTGTTGGTAGTGACCACTCAGGTCACCCTGGGGTCCCCTGTGTTGGTAGTGACCACTCAGGTCACCCTGGGGTCCCCTGTGTTGGTAGTGACCACTCAGGTCTCCCTGGGGTCCCCTGTGTTGGTAGTGACCACTCAGGTCACCCTGGGGTCCCCTGTGTTGGTAGTGACCACTCAGGTCACCCTGGGGTCCCCTGTGTTGGTAGTGACCACTCAGGTCACCCTGGGGTCCCCTGTGTTGGTAGTGACCACTCAGGTCACCCTGGGGTCCCCTGTGTTGGTAGTGACCACTCAGGTCACCCTGGGGTCCACTGTGTTGGTAGTGACCACTCAGGTCACCCTGGGGTCCCCTGTGTTGGTAGTGACCACTCAGGTCACCCTGGGGTCCCCTGTGTTGGTAGTGACCACTCAGGTCACCCTGGGGTCCCCTGTGTTGGTAGTGACCACTCAGGTCACCCAGGGGTCCCTCGTGTTGGTAGTGACCATATCGTAAGGGTTCTTGAATGGAGATATCACAGGTTGAAAGTAGACACACTTGTAGGATGGTAGATATATTGTCAGACTGAGATGGGAGATGGAGCCCGGTGCCAAGCCTGTTCACGTCTTGTAGGTCTGCCGCCGAGTGAGAGTGGGACAAAGGGATCACTGCCCATGTGTATGCCCATGACGTCACTCCAAGCCAAAGGCCTACGAGGGATCTCGTGTCTAAAGCACATGGAGGATACTAATATGCTATGCTATATAATACAGGGAATACAGGGATCAGCAACTATGCTGACAGCTCGGTCATGTTACGTATGTCGTCCCGACATACACTACTATCTATAGGCTGAACAGGCAGGCGGATCTGGGCTGATTCTATACAATAACAAATGCATATATAACTTAGAACTAATGGATGGTACAACATGATTTTGACGTAATGGGTGTTAACGTAATCATTACAAACTATAAGTACAAATCATTATACAATATGGATGGAATTGATCGATCGATCTGTATTCATGCACTCTACGGATTCTGAGGAAGAATAATTATATACAAGAAGTGTTTAACAGAAAGGCAGATTCGGTGCACGCAAATCTAGACTGTTAATTCTCAGAATACGGAGGGAACGTGAACACGAAAATTTCTGACAAACTGATCAGCTAATAATAAAACACACAGTTGACAAATTCATTCATCTCGGACATCTAATTATGCAGGCTGTTTACACTTAAACCCAATTCTGCGAGGGTAAGGTTTACGTATGCAGAATGGTTATCATCTCTGGGAGGATTGAATTCCTCTGCAATGGCTAACACATGCCTTGACTGAGAGAGATCTGAACGAGTATCTACAAAAGATACAACTACAATCACTAGTGACTGTGGAATTACTAACTCGTCTGCTAGGAGTACTCAACTCGACTATTCGATACAGTAATTCTTGGCTCATTACAAAGTCACTAATGGATGCTGGTGGCTTCACAGTAAGAATAAGATCTTCCTGGAGCAGGAATCGAATCACACCAGAACACAAGGGATCGGTTCTTTGGGCATTTTTGACATCCTCAACAGCAAATGGAGGATCTGCAGTAACTACACTAACGTGTCGCGATAAAGCATCTGCGACTACATTTGACTTGCCAGGTAAATTTTCAAAAGTGGGATTGAACTCTTGGATAGTCAAGGTCCATCTGGCTAACCTTCCAGTAGGCTGTTTGTTCTGGAATAAAGGTAACAGTTCTTCCTTACTGGAGGAAAGAACAAACTCGGTGGAGTGGATGACTCCCCCCGGTTGAAAAAAATTAACGCTATAACACGCAATATGAGCAAGGGAGAACGAATCTACTATCTCAACTGCAAGCACAGGAGAAAAGAAATGAACATGGTGAACAATGCTGATATTCAATCTGAGTCGCACACAGTGACACGAGGTATCAGCTATAAAGAAACTACACTTACAAACGTTAACATGTGAAAGTTACTCGAGAAATAACTTCTTACAATGCACTGATTACTGTCAACTAGGATGGGATCACCATCTGAAACACAAGGAACAACAACAGACACTCTAGTGAGAACACTTGCTGTAACAGAGACGTCTTTCTGCAGACAGCATGTCACATCAACAAGAGATGGCATTACTAGTTGCAAGTAATCGTTTTCTGACAAGGCATCCCCTGTGGAGAAACTACTACTCGAACTAGCAGTCATTGCAGGGATAGGCTGTGCACTCAAGGCAGTCTGAGTGTCCTCGGACACTTGAGGCAACGGAACACTATCCTGCAAGTCTGAAGGTATAGGTGGAACACAGATGGGAGTGACAGAATTACTAGTGCCTGACCGCTCGGCTACGTTAATAAGTAATTCGTGGATCTATAGGAACTTAATCTGAACTTCACATTTAGCAGCACTTTAACAAATCTCAGATACAAGCTGTGAGAACAAACACATTGCTCAAGGGCTAGGTATTGTCTTTCAGTCAGTAAGGGAATGTTGGTACTGTGGACTGATTCATATTGACTTTGACTGGAATGATACACTAAGTGAACATTCAAAAATGACTGGGACATCTTCTCAGTGAAAATACTGAAGGGCATAAGTCAAGAAAAGTGGAGAGAATGACACAATAAGCTTAAATGGAAGAAAATGCTTAACTATTCTGCATAAGTAATTAAAAATTGACAAGTTACACAGTAAGCAAAGAACTCACACAAGAAGAATATGCAACTTAACAAACACTGAAAATCAAGAGAGCTTGTACTTTGCTCAAATCTAATATGCTCAACTTTTACTTTAAATTGAATAAATGGCACAGTGAGTTGTCTTTACTTTCAATGCAACAAGGAAAATACACAATAAAATAATAAAATGGACTCAATAAACTTGTGCAAAAATTAAAACAAACACACAATTCACTGAAATAAAAATTAAAATGACAGACAGAATAAAATACTATGCACAGAACAGAACATAAGAAACTGCACTGTAATAAACTGTATTGCACAACACTGCATAAAATTTTCTGCAAGAAAAACTTTAATAGCAACACAATATTTGCACAAGAATTATTGCAAAATGAGTCAATGTGCAATAATAAAAATTATAACACACAAGAAAAGAAATATATCAAGGAATGAACACTTTAACTCTTAACTGCACTTAAACAACACTTAACAAGCAAAAGAACAATTTACTTTAAAAGGAGAACTTAAAAATTGCACTAAGAGTGAATTTGTTCAATAAAATATGAAAAATAATAGGTGCTAAAACACACAACAAAAAGAAATACAACACTTACAGTGATGCAGAGCACAAAACATCAACATAAACTCAGTACTAGAATTTTCTTGCAATGAAACTTGATGTTTTAAAAAATTTTGTAAACAGATTTCTTGCTGGAGCTTTAAAAATGGCACTATTGTCTGTGGAAATAAGACAAATTAAACACTGGCTGAATGGAAAAATATGAACACAAGAATGTTCAACACACAGGGAACAAACAAAAATACACAATTGCTAGGAAGAAAAAAAAAATAACAGACAACACTGAGTTGTGATGCAGAATATGAGGTGAAAAATTTACTGAGTTAATACACTGGAATTCTGAAGTTTAAACACAAGTTCTATATTGCTCATATGTTGCACACACAACAAAGGAAAAACACTCAGTACTTACTTCAAGTGTATAAAAAGATACACAACACAACAGATATAAAATAATGCACGAAAATTAACACTGAATTAAGGAGATTAAAAGAAATTTATGCAATCAGTACATGATAAACACTGAGTCTGATCAAGAGTCACTGAATGTCACTAAGAGAAAAATTCACTGGGAACACAAAAGAAATGTCTCAACACTCGCAAATGTCTCTAAAAAAAAAAATATTATAGCTGTAACACTTGAAAAAATGAGATTGATGGATTGTTTATATCGTCTTGCTGCTGTCCTCTGCACAGATGATCGTAGAATTGCGCTTAAATCGGCGAGAGACAACACATAGGAGGCTTTTAAAGATGGCGCGCCACTCTCTAGCTCTTGACCCCCTATGTGGTCCTTAAAATATGGTGCTACAACCCTTAGCAGAGCACCAAAACACTGATGAGGTAGGTGAGTTGTAATGGCCGACTGTAGCTGGGTTTGTGGGTAATGGCTGAGCGAGGCGTCTGGGACCGGCAATGGTGCGACACACGTGATCGTGAGTGGCTGGGCTTATGGGTTGAACGTCGTAAGCCTCACTGAGAAAACCCACACTGCCGCAAAGATAATTCTAAGCCGGCTGGCTTAGGAGAAACCCACGAAATACTACAACACCACAAGGATGAGAAGGAGCACTCAGAATGCTTGGAACTTGAATCACAAGCGATGAAGGCTAGTCATGTGGCTTGCTTGAGTACTGGGGTAAGACACCTGGGTTAGTTGCTAGCTGGCTTATCTTAACCCTTCACACAGAATAGCTTGATAACTTCACACGATGAGCACAGCAGGGGTGGAAGCTGGCTTGGCAGGCAAAATAATTGGATGGAGTAGGCTAGGCTGGACTGGACTCGGGTGTTCTGACTCCCCCACCACAGACTGGAAGCTGGCTTATTTTGCAAACTCGGGTCGACCCCTCGGGAGTAATGCAAAAAAGCAGGAAACACTAATACAAAGAGACTGACCAGTGAATAATGTAGAAGCTGGTAGAGTAGCTGGCTTGAGGTAGCTGGATGGGGTGAACCTCGGTAGGCCTACTGGTAACACGAAATGGCCGTCTTGCTGGTCGACAACTTTATCTCCAGAAATCGCTGTAATCGTCAGAATTACAGGCTCACCGCTGGCACCATTTATCGTAAGGGTTCTTGAATGGAGATATCACAGGTTGAAAGTAGACACACTTGTAGGATGGTAGATATATTGTCAGACTGAGATGGGAGATGGAGCCCGGTGCCAAGCCTGTTCACGTCTTGTAGGTCTGCCGCCGAGTGAGAGTGGGACAAAGGGATCACTGCCCATGTGTATGCCCATGACGTCACTCCAAGCCAAAGGCCTACGAGGGATCTCGTGTCTAAAGCACATGGAGGATACTAATATGCTATGCTATATAATACAGGGAATACAGGGATCAGCAACTATGCTGACAACCACTCAGGTCACCCTGGGGTCCCTCGTGTTGGTAGTGACCACTCAGGTCACCCTGGGGTCCCCTGTGTTGGTAGTGACCACTCAGGTCACCCTGGGGTCCCCTGTGTTGGTAGTGACCACTCAGGTCACCCTGGGGTCCCCCGTGTTGGTAGTGACCACTCAGGTCACCCTGGGATCCCCCGTGTTGGTAGTGACCACTCAGGTCACCCTGGGGTCCCCTGTGTTGGTAGTGACCACTCAGGTCACCCTGGGGTCCCCTGTGTTTGTAGTGACCACTCAGGTCACCCTGGGCTCCCTCGTGTTGGTAGTCACCACTCAGGTCACCCTGGGGTCCCTCGTGTTGGTAGTGACCAGTCAGGTCACTCTGGGGTCCCTCGTGTTGGTAGTGACCAACCACTCAGGTCACCCTGGGGTCCCCCGTGTTGGTAGTGACCACTCAGGTCACCCTGGGATACCCCGTGTTGGTAGTGACCACTCAGGCCACCCTGGGGTCCCTCGTGTTGGTAGTGACCACTCAGGTCACCCTGGGGTCCCTCGTGTTGGTAGTGACCACTCAGGTCACCCTGGGGTCCCTCGTGTTGTTAGTGACCACTCAGGCCACCCTGGGGTCCCCCGTGTTGATAGTGACCACTCAGGTCACCCTGGGGTCCCTCGTGTAGGTAGTGACCACTCAGGCCACCCTGGGGTCCCTCGTGTTGATAGTGACCACTCACGTCACCCTGGGGTCCCTCGTGTTGGTAGTGACCACTCAGGTCACCCTGGGGTCCCTCGTGTTGATAGTGGCCACTCAGGCCACCCTGGGGTCCCTCGTGTTGGTAGTGACCACTCAGGTCACCCTGGGGTCCCTCGTGTTGGTAGTGACCACTCAGGCCACCCTGGGGTCCCTCGTGTTGGTAGTGACCACTCACGTCACCCTGGGGTCCCTCGTGTTGGTAGTGACCACTCAGGTCACCCTGGGGTCCATCGTGTTGGTAGTGACCATTCAGGTCACCCTGGGGTCCCTCATGTTGGTAGTGACACTCAGGTCACCCTGGGGTCCCTCATGTTGGTAGTGACCACTCAGGTCACCCTGGGGTCCCTCATGTTGGTAGTTACCACTCAGGTCACCCTGGGGTCCCTCATGTTGTTAGTGACACTCAGGTCACCCTGGGGTCCCCCGTGTTGGTAGTGACACTCAGGCCACCCTGGGGTCCCTCATGTTGGTAGTGACCACTCAGGTCACCCTGGGGTCCCTGGTGTTGTTAGTGACCACTCAGGCCACCCTGGGGTCCCTCGTGTTGGTAGTGACCATTCAGGCCACCCTGGGGTCCCTCATGTTAGTAGTGACCACTCAGGTCACCCTGGCGTCCCTCGTGTTGGTAGTGACCACTCAGACCACCCTGGGGTCCCTCGTGTTGGTAGTGACCACTCAGGCCACCCTGGGGTCCCTGGTGTTGGTAGTGACCACTCAGGCCACCCTGGGGTCCCTGGTGTTGGTAGTGACCACTCAGGCCACCCTGGGGTCCCTGGTGTTGGTAGTGACCACTCAGGCCACCCTGGGGTCCCTCGTGTTGGTAGTGACCACTCAGGCCACCCTGGGGTCCCTGGTGTTGGTAGTGACCACTCAGGTCACCCTGGGGTCCCCCGTGTTGGTAGTGACGACTCAGGTCACCCTGGGGTCCCCCGTGTTGGTAGTGACCACTCAGGCCACCCTGGGGTCCCCTGTGTTGGTAGTGACCACTCAGGTCACCCTGGGGTCCCTGGTGTTGGTAGTGACCACTCAGGTCACCCTGGGGTCCCCCGTGTTGGTAGTGACCACTCAGGCCACCCTGGGGTCCCTGGTGTTGGTAGTGACCACTCAGGCCACCCTGGGGTCCCTGGTGTTGGTAGTGACCACTCAGGCCACCCTGGGGTCCCTGGTGTTGGTAGTGACCACTCAGGTCACCCTGGGGTCCCTCGTGTTGGTAGTGACCACTCAGGTCACCCTGGGGGCCTGGTGTTGTTAGTGACCACTCAGGCCACCCTGGGGTCCATCGTGTTGGCAGTGACACTCAGGTCACCCTGGGGTCCCTCGTGTTGGTAGTGACCACTCAGGTCACCCTGGGGTCCCTCGTGTTGGTAGTGATCACTCAGGTCACCCTGGGGTCCCTCGTGTTGGTAGTGACCACTCAGGTCACCCTGGGGTCCCCCGTGTTGGTAGTGACCACTCAGGTCACCCTGGGGTCCCCCGTGTTGGTAGTGACGACTCAGGTCACCCTGGGGTCCCCCGTGTTGGTAGTGACCACTCAGGCCACCCTGGGGTCCCCTGTGTTGGTAGTGACCACTCAGGTCACCCTGGGGTCCCTGGTGTTGGTAGTGACCACTCAGGTCACCCTGGGGTCCCCCGTGTTGGTAGTGACCACTCAGGCCACCCTGGGGTCCCTGGTGTTGGTAGTGACCACTCAGGCCACCCTGGGGTCCCTGGTGTTGGTAGTGACCACTCAGGTCCCCCTGGGGTCCCTCGTGTTGGTAGTGACCACTCAGGTCACCCTGGGGGCCTGGTGTTGTTAGTGACCACTCAGGCCACCCTGGGGTCCATCGTGTTGGCAGTGACACTCAGGTCACCCTGGGGTCCCTCGTGTTGGTAGTGACCACTCAGGTCATCCTGGGGTCCCTCGTGTTGGTAGTGATCACTCAGGTCACCCTGGGGTCCCTCGTGTTGGTAGTGACCACGCCGGTCACCCTGGGTGTCCCCCGTGTTGGTAGTGACCACTCAGGCCACCCTGGGGTCCCTGGTGTTGGTAGTGACCACTCAGGCCACCCTGGGGTCCCTGGTGTTGGTAGTGACCAGTCAGGTCACCCTGGGGTCCCTCGTGTTGGTAGTGACCACTCAGGTCACCCTGGGGTCCCTGGTGTTCGTAGTGACCACTCAGGTCACCCTGGGGTCCCTCGTGTTGGTAGTGACCACTCAGGTCACCCTGGGTTCCCCTGTGTTGGTAGTGACCACTCAGGTCACCCTGGGGTCCCCCGTGTTGGTAGTGACCACTCAGGCCACCCTGGGGTCCCTGGTGTTGGTAGTGACCACTCAGGCCACCCTGGGGTCCCTGGTGTTGGTAGTGACCACTCAGGTCACCCTGGGGTCCCTTGTGTTGGTAGTGACCACTCAGGTCACCCTGGGGTCCCTGGTGTTGGTAGTGACCACTCAGGTCACCCTGGGGTCCCTCGTGTTGGTAGTGACCACTCAGGTCACCCTGGGGTCCCTCATGTTGGTAGTGACCACTGAGGCCACCCTGGGGTCCCTCGTGTTGATAGTGACACTCAGGTCACCCTGGGGTACCCCGTGTTGGTAGTTACCACTCAGGCCACCCTGGGGTCCCTGGTGTTGGTAGTGACCACTCAGGCCACCCTGGGGTCCCTGGTGTTGGTAGTGACCACTCAGGTCACCCTGGAGTCCCTCGTGTTGGTAGTGACCACTCAGGTCACCCTGCGGTCCCTGGTGTTGGTAGTGACCACTCAGGTCACCCTGGGGTCCCTCGTGTTGGTAGTGACCACTCAGGTCACCCTGGGGTCCCTCGTGTTGGTAGTGATCACTCAGGTCACCCTGGGGTCCCCCGTGTTGGTAGTGACCACTCAGGCCACCCTGGGGTCCCTGGTGTTGATAGTGACCACTCAGGTCACCCTGGGGTCCCTGGTGTTGGTAGTGACCACTCAGGTCACCCTGGGGTCCCTGGTGTTGGTAGTGACCACTCAGGTCACCCTGGGGTCCCTGGTGTTGATAGTGACCACTCAGGCCACCCTGGCGTCCCCTGTGTTGGTAGTGACCACTCAGGTCACCCTGGGGTCCCTGGTGTTGATAGTGACCACTCAGGTCACCCTGGGGTCCCCCGTGTTGGTAGTGACCACTCAGGTCACCCTGGGGTCCCTGGTGTTGATAGTGACCACTCAGGTCACCCTGGGGTCCCCCGTGTTGGTAGTGACCACTCAGGTCACCCTGGGGTCCCTGGTGTTGATAGTGACCACTCAGGTCACCCTGGGGTCCCTGGTGTTGATAGTGACCCCAGGTCACCCTGGGGTCCCCTGTGTTGGTAGTGACCCCAGGTCACCCTGGGGTCCTCTCACGCTGTCAGCTACGAGAGACTGAAGTTAGTACATATAAGTAATAGAAAGACAATAAGAACAGCTTATGAAAGCTTTGATATAAGCTTATTATGCTCTTATTTTCTATTACTATATTTTTGTTGACCCTTTTTTGTTGGCACTAATGGCAGGTTGTGGTGCCGTTGTGCTTCTCAACGAGAGGCAGTAGAGCCTGGCACCGACTTATGAATGATTGTGTTAATTGCTTTTTAGTGTTGGTTGCAGTAGTTGTCCTGATATTCGCAGACAGTTCGACGACGGTGAGAGCTGCGGGTTGCTCTGCTGTAGGAGCTTTGTACATGAATGGTACACAGTACCGATCAGTACCGATAAGTTGAAGAATTAGACTCGTGTGCAACATCTTGGATTTCTTTATTTGTTGACGTTTCGCCATCCAGTGGGTTTATCAGTACAAAACAAGGACATAATTTGAAGAATGTAGAATTATATACCAAAAAAGGTGAGGTTATCAGTCCCTCAGTCTTGGAGTTGTTGATCACCGTAGTCTTGAAGAATCTTCATGACTACGGTGATCTTCAGCTACAAGCCT
>NC_091301.1:41799163-41916663 GCF_038502225.1 Cherax quadricarinatus | reverse complement strand
TTAGGATAAATGAACTTTCTAAGTTACTGCTGGTGACATAAATAGTTTTCTTTTACACCATATTCAGTGAAAATATATCTACTAATATATTAAAGGAATTTACGAAAAATTACATTTTCAGGGCAGTTCAGCCTAATTGACCAATTCGGCCTCTCTCTCTCTCTCTCTCTCTCTCTCTCTCTCTCTCTCTCTCTCTCTCTCTCTCTCTCTCTCTCTCTCTCTCTCTCTCTCTCTCTGTGTGTTCTAATATGTTTATCGGGAACAATATTTTTGCGTAAATGAAAGTTGATTGTAAGTTTAGTTATTTGGTACAAAATTAACTATTATGTAAATAAGAGAAGCGACAGTTTAGAAGGGGGAGGGGGGTTGGCCTGTAAGTCAAAGAGTTCCTTATCTGCACGGAGTTGCTGAACACCACAAATGAGGTAGTTGAAGTTCTATCAATAAAGATCGAGAACCAAAACCTAGTCATTGTGGTTGTATACAAGCCACCAGATGCAACCTCACAACAGTTCAAGGAACAGCTACTGAAAATTGATTACTGTTTGGAAAACCTTCCAGCTCCATCCCCAAACATCTTACTGCTTGGTGATTTCAACCTAAGGCATACAAAATGGAAGAATGTAGCAAATAATGTTATAGCTGAAACAATCCCCGGAGGTAGCGCAGATGAAAGGTCACACACACATGAGCTACTAAGTCTCTGCGAAAAACACACCTTAAGCCAGCAGATAGTGGAGCCAACAAGACTAGAAAACACACTTGACCTTATCTTCACAAATAATGAGGACCTGATAAGAGACATAATATCAAAAACAACTAATTCCGATCACAACCTAATCGAAGTCCAGACGTACATGCATAGGGGTCCTGATCAGCAGAATGCATGTACCTGTGAAGGTGTCTTCACAAAATACAACTTCAACAACAAGAACATCAACTGGTACCAGGTAAACCATGTCCTAAACGAAACATGTTGGGAAGATGTCTTAAATAACATGGATCCAAACCAGTGCCTTGAAAGGATCAACTTCCTGGCAGCCGAAGCATGTTCCAGGCATATTCCCCTAAGAAGAAGAGCAGGAGTAAACTGGAGAGAGAGAGACGCTCCCTGTACAGAAGACGACGAAGAGTCACTGAGCTCCTCAGGAGTGCTAGAATATCTGATACACGAAAGGAGGTGCTGACCAGGGAAGTGGAAACTATCGAACTTAAGTTAAATGACTCTTGCAGGAACCAGGAGAGGCAGAAGGAGCTTAAAGCTATTAGTGAAATTGAAAGAAATTCAAAATATTTCTTTTCATATGCCAAAAACAAGGCAAATACCACATCTAGTATCGGGCCCTTACTCAGACAGGATGGGACTTACACAGATGACAGCAAGGAAATGAGTGAAATATTGAAATCCCAGTAGGCCCTCTGTGTTTAGTGAACCACTAATCGGTCTGAGGATCGACGACCCAAATGATTTCTTCATGAATGAGCCTCAAAACTCCATAAATGTATGCCAGATTTCCGACATTACCATAACTCCGATAGATTTCGAAAAAGCCATTGACAACATGCCTATGCACTCGGCCCCGGGCCCAGACTCGTGGAACTCTGTTTTCATTAAGAACTGCAAGAAACCCCTCTCGCGTGCCCTAAGTACACTATGGAGGAGGAGCTTGGACATGGGTGAAATTCCACAGTCACTTAAAACAACGGATATAGCCCCACTCCATAAAGGTGGCAGCAAAGCATTAGCTAAGAACTATAGACCAATAGCTCTGACGTCCCACATCATAAAAATCTTTGAAAGAGTGCTAAGAAGCAGGATTGCAAATCACCTGGATTCCCAAAATCTGCACAATCCAGGACAACATGGGTTCAGGGCAGGTCGCTCCTGCCTCTCACAACTACTGGATCACTATGACATGGCCTTGGATGCGCTGGAAGAAAATCAGACTGCAATGTAATATACACAGACTTTGAAAAAGCATTTGACAAATGCGATCATGGCGTAATAGCCCACAAAATACGTGCTAAAGGAATAACTGGGAAAGTGGGGAGATGGATCTTCAACTTCCTAACAAATCGAACACAAAGAGTAGTGGTCAACAGAGTTAAATCGGAGGCTGCCTAGTGAAGAGCTCTGTTCCACAAGGCACAGTACTCGCCCCCATCTTATTCCTCATCCTCATATCAGACATAGACAGAGATATACACCACAGCACCGTATCATCCTTTGCGGATGATACTAGGATCTGCATGAGGCTGTCATCTGCTGAGGACGCGGTTAACCTCCAAGAAGATATAAACAAAGTTTTCCAGTGGGCAACGGTAAACAATATGATGTTCAATGAGGACAAATTCCAACTACTCCGTTATGGAAAACTTGAGGAGATAATAACTAGAACAGAGTATACTACCGACTCCGGCCATACAGTAGAGCGGAAAAATAATGTAAGGGACCTGGGAGTAGTAATGTCTGAGGATCTCACTTTCAAGGATCACAACAGTGCCACGATCGCACGTGCAAAGAAAATGATAGGATGGATAATGAGAACTTTCAAAACGAGAGATGCCAAGCCAATGATGATCCTTTTCAAATCACTTGTTCTCTCTAGGCTGGAATACTGCTGTACATTAACATCTCCATTCAAAGCAGGTGAAATCACAGATCTAGAGAGTGTACAGAGATCCTATACTGCACATATAAGTTCTGTCAAGCACCTTAACTACTGGGAACGCTTGGAAGCACTTGACTTGTACACTTTGGAACGCAGGAGGGAGAGATATATCATAATCTACACTTGGAAAATCCTGGAAGGAATGGTCCCAAATCTGCACACAGAAATCACTCCCTACGAAAGTAAATGACTGGGCAGGTGATGCAAAATGCCCCCAATTAAAAGTAGGGGCGCCACTGGTACACTAAAGGAAAACACCTTAAGTGTCTGGGGCCCAAGACTGTTCAACAGCCTCCCATCAAGCATTAGGGGAATTGCCAATAAACCCCTGGCTGCCTTCAAGAGAGAGCTGGACAGATACCTAAAGTCAGTGCCGGATCAGCCGGGCTGTGGCTCGTACGTTGGACTGCGTGCGGCCAGCAGTAACAACCTAGTTGATCAGGCCCTGATCCATCGGGAGGCCTGGTCATAGACCGGGCTGCGGGGGCGTTGATCCCCGGAATAACCTCCAGGTAACCTCCAGGTACCGTCTTTGTAGTAACACTTAACACATTTTCACTTATTTTCAACCTTGCTTGTTCCTATTATTTGTAAAATATTACTGTTGGGGTAAACAACTACTTATTTATATTTTCTTAAGGAGGAGTTAATCTGGTTAATGTTTATCTTTTCTGTTATTTTAATGTTAATATTTAGTGTCTCTTAACAGACCTAGAGAAAAGTTTTGCTGTCCTGTAAATAAAATTAATTAATTCCTGTTAAGCGCTAAACCCTGTTGGGTCATTCATTGCAAGACGTGGTGGAGACTTGATCCTCCGTCTGCTGAGCGAGAGACTGACGCACTTCCTGTTTGTGCTCATCTGTATGCCCTTTGATGACTTGTAATAGTCAGTGTTGAGGGGATGAATGCTGTGATGAGTCTGACTGCAGTTTCTTTGTCGTTGATGTTCTACCGTTGTTGCTGAAAAGTTTTATTGATGTTCTACCGCTGTCTTTGCTTAATTTTTGTTTTCCTACCGTTGTTGTTGTTTAAGTTTTATTGTTGCTTCATCTTTTTTTTTATCCTCTGACTTACCTGACTAATTCTTTTAGGTTACCTTTGTTTTTTTCCCTTCTGGCGCACATGTAGAGCTCATCATCCAAGGAGTTGGATTAAATCTGATCCCCTCAAATTTCCCAGGTGCTGTGGCCCCCCTACAACTTTATCACGTCCACATTAATATATGTAGAAATATTTTTCATAGTTTTTTTTACCTTGATTGGTGGCGTGTTTTGAGCGGCTTGACCTGAGTACTCGCCTCCACTTTCATTTAATTTACAAAGAGGTCATGCTTCAGTGAACTAGACATAAGAAATACTTCAGTAAGCTGCTGCTGAAAAATACTTCAGTATGCTTCAGCCGAGAGGAACTTTGGTGAGCTTCAACTCGAGGGGAAAAAGCCTTTGGTGCTGGTAAAGAGCTCTTAAATCTGAAGTACTGAAATTTCCCTCTCCCTCAGATCACGCCTGATAACCCTTCACTCTTCCCTATTTCTTGGCACTACATGACCCTTGCAGGTTTAACGCTTCCCCATGAATATGTAAATAATAGTGCCTGAAAGTATTTGGAATTGGAAAGAATAACTGTTATTGCAGTCAGGCTAGCTGCAACAAGCGACCATCTTCCGTAATCTTGGATACACTTTGATTTTAATGTTAATATCAATGGAGTCACTCTGGCATCACAAATGATCCTGGTGCAGATGTGTTTACTAGTTACACTGGTCCACCGCGTCCCTCCTGGAAGGAAGGAAGGGAGGGGGGGAATTTGAGTCGAGTAATTCGCTCTACTCTACCCATGACTCAGACCTGATTCCAATCCATTTCTTAGGTTATGCACAAACCTTATGGGTTTAGATTTTCCGTACTGAATGGACGACTACATTGCCAGACGTGTTACGGACTTTTTTTTTTTAATTTGCCTATTTGTGATTACGTTTGTGTTTGTTGATCTGAACTAACCTAACCTACATGAAAATGCAGAATGCTTGCGGAGATGCAGGGAACTTGTGGTTCCTTTTCTTGCTAATTATCCTCCTAAGAAAGTTTTTTAATTAGGTATCCGCGAAGGAGGACCTTTTACACGTTCCACCTTTTTTTTTTCTTCGTATTCTTCTTATTCTTTCTCCATTGTTTCGATTTTATTTCACAAACAGCTCGAGAACGCCTTATTCAGTCGGCTTAAAAACTTCAACATTTGTGTGCTGTAACGAGGACAAAATTCTTGAAACAATGTGTCCCACGACCAGAATAGTTGAACCCATTTCCAGCATCTTGGAGCAGCTGAGATGACTTCCAGAATCCTCAGTGGTGGAACTTCAAGTGCTCGGAAAGGTGCCAGAAAAATAGGACGACGGAGGAGAGTGAAATTTGGATGGGTAGGTGAAGTTGTGATCATTTTGTTTAAAATAATATGAAATTGTAATTCCCGTTAAACCACGTTAAATAATCTTCAGTTTACCTCTTTTGAACGGCTTCAGTATTTAATGGCTGATGCATCTTAAGGCCAGGATAGTGCTTTAAGCTTGGTTTGTGCGAAGGCGGATTCCTAGATGTTGGAATCCGCGGCATAACTGGAAAATGACTCTTCTGATCGGCTTCAAATTTTCACCACTTGTGTGCTTTCTTGAACACAAGTCTCGTGCTGTCAGTGATCGTCACATGTCCAAATTTATTTTTTATTCAATATCTGAAGAATTCTTCTGATTGACTTCAAATGTTGACGATACATATTATACGGAAAATAACCCATAAGTTTAGTTCGATCAGGTGCAAGTTTAAAATTTTACTGAAATGATTAAAAAAAAAAACTTGGAATTGTTTGACTGAGATCAGTGATGAAGAATATCTCGAACCATCGTTAGCTTCACTAAAACACAGTTTCTCACTGAACTGTGTAAATTTCAATTTACAAATTTATATTAACCAAAGTGTTGCTCTCGTAATAACTGGTAAATGTTGCTTCTAATCAACTTTCAACCCTACTTGCTGGTGCATCTTAATTGAAAGTAATTCTGTATTAAGTTTGGGCTGTGTGGCTGCCAATTTTCCCATTTTTGCCAGTTTTATCAAAATAGATTTTTAAGAAAAATATATTTATTTTCACAACATTGTAGAGAATTAAATAGAATGTAAATTAGAAAAATAAAATTGAAAAAAAGTGCTGTGTATAATCCTAATTTACCAATTTATTGAAATTTGGATATTTGGGGATAACTGTCGGATCGCGCAGACAGAAATACATCTCGTTCTATATGAATACAATACATTGAATCCCTAGATACACTTGCTTGTATGTAGGTACTTCCAGCACGTTATATACATCCTCGGTGAATTTTATAGATATACATACAGTGAAAGCTGCAGTGTATACACTGTACACCGAGAAGTGTACATCTCAGTGTACACTGTTGTATGCTTTAATCTCTATTTTAGAGATTCAGTTATTATTGATTGGCAGTGCATAGATGAAATGCAGCCTAAATGACCCTGGAGTAGTCAGCCTCAACGTTAACAATACTCACATCATTAGAATATAAATAATGGGAACTTTAAATATTTCATAGGCATAGAGGCTATGTTGGAGCAAAAGGAGCTTTGATTCAAGGAAGGAGCTTTGATTCAAGGAAGGAGCTTTGATTCAAGGAAGGAGCTTTGATTCAAGGAAGGAGCTTTGATTCAAGGAAGGAGTTTTGATTCAAGGAAGGAGCTTTGATTCAAGGAAGGAGCTTTGATTCAAGGAAGGAGCTTTGATTCAAGGAAGGAGCTTTGATTCAAGGAAGGAGCTTTGATTCAAGGAAGGAGCTTTGATTCAAGGAAGGAGCTTTGATTCAAAGAAGGAGCTTTGATTCAAGGAAGGAGCTTTGATTCAAGGAAGGAGCTTTGATTCAAGGAAGGAGCTTTGATACAAGGAGCTTTGATACAAGGAAGGGGCTTTGATACAAGGAAGGGGCTTTGATACAAGGAAGGGGCTTTGATACAAGGAAGGGGCTTTGATACAAAGAAGGGGCTTTGATACAAGGAAGGGGCTTTGATAAAAGAAAAAAGCTTTGATACAAGGAAGGGGCTTTGATACAAGGAAGGGGCTTTAATACAAGGAAGGGGCTTTGATACAAGGAAGGGGCTTTGATACAAGGAAGAAGCTTTGATACAAGGAAGGGAGTAATGGTTACGATTGATCAAGAGCAATTTGGAAATTATGAAGGTCTTGAGCAAGAACTTGGATACAAGTAAACTGATTTGTTAATTTTGAGAGCGGTAAGAATAACATAATTGAGAGGGAGGGTTAATGAGAAGGATTAAATCTCCGTTAATAGGCTGGTCAACATGAACCGTGATTGCAACCCCACGACCTCCATGGACTCTCCCACACCACACACTTGCCACTAGGGCGGGTCAGAACGCCCACGCCACCCACCAAGGCATTACAGATGCGATTCGATGTGGTTCGCCGGTGTTGTACCGTCCCGGGTCTTGTCCAGTTCGTGACCCGGCAGTTACAGATGGCTTGTTCCAGGTAATGAGCCCCATCATTGTATTAGGTAAACTAATAACAACAGAAATGTGTTTGATACACAGACGGATTAAGATTTTGTAGACGCCTGGGCTACAGGTACTGTGAGGCACCTGAGCTACAGGTACTGTGAGGCCCCTGGGCAACAGGTACTGTGAGGGCCCTGGGCTACAGTTACTGTGAGGGCCCTGAGCTACAGGTACTGTGAGGGCCCTGAGCTACAGATGCTGTGAGGTCCCTGGGCTACAGGTACTGTGAGGGCCCTGGGTTACAGGTACTATGAGGGCCCTGGGCTGCAGGTACTGTGAGGGCCCTGAGCTGCAGGTACTATGAGGATCCTGGGCTACAGTTACTGTGAGGCCCCTGGGCTACAGGTACTGTGAGGACCTGAGCTATAGTTAATGTGAGGGCCCTGGGCTACAGGTACTGTGATGCCCCTGGGCTACAGTTACTGTGAGGGCCCTGGGCTACAGTTACTGTGAGGGCCCTGGGCTACAGTTACTGTGAGGGCCCTGGGCTACAGTTACTGTGAGGGCCCTGAGCTATAGGTACTGTGAGGGCCCTGGGCTACAGTTACTGTGAGGGTCCTGAGCTATATGTACTGTGAGGGCCCTGGGCTACAGTTACTGTGAGGGCCCTGGGCTACAGTTACTGTGAGGGCCCTGGGCTACAGTTACTGTGAGGGCCCTGAGCTATAGGTACTGTGAGGACCCTGGGCTACAGTAACTGTGAGGGCCCTGGGCTACAGGTACTGTGAGGACCCTGGGGTACAGGTACTGTGAGGGCCCTGGGCTACAGTTACTGTGAGGGCCCTGGGCTACAGTTACTGTGAGGGCCCTGAGCTATAGGTACTGTGAGGACCCTGGGCTACAGTAACTGTGAGGGCCCTGGGCTACAGGTACTGTGAGGACCCTGGGGTACAGGTACTGTGAGGGCCCTGGGCTACAGGTACTGTGAGGACCATGGGATACAGTTACTGTGAGGGCCCTGGGCTACAGGTACTGTGAGGGCCCTGGGGTACAGGTACTGTGAGAGCCCTGGGGTACAGGTACTGTGAGGACCCTGGGATACAGTTACTGTGAGGGCCCTGGGCTACAGTTACTATGAGGACCCTGGGCTACAGTTACTGTGAGGGCCCTGGGCTACAGGTACTGTGAGGACCCTGGGGTACAGGTACTGTGAGGGCCCTGGGCTACAGGTACTGAGAGGACCCTGGGATAGTTACTGTGAGGGCCCTGGGCTACAGTTACTGTGAGGACCCTGGGGTACAGTTACTGTGAGGGCCCTGGGCTACAGGTACTGTGAGGCCCTGGGCTACAGGTACTGTTAGGCCCTGGGGTACAATTACTGTGAGGGCCCTGGGCTACAGTTACTGTGAGGACCCTGGGGTGCAGTTACTGTGAGGGCCCTGGGCTACAGGTACTGTGAGGACCCTGGGGTACAGTTACTGTGAGGTCCCTGGGCTACAGTTACTGTGAGGACCCTGGGGTACAATTGCTGTAATGATCATGGGGTACAGTTACTGTGAGGACCCTGGGGTACAATTACTGTGAGGACCCTGGGGTACAGTTACTGTGAGGGCCCTGGGCTACAGTTACTGTGAGGGCCCTGGGCTACAGTTACTGTGAGGGCCCTGGACTACAGTTACTGTGAGGGCCCTGGGCTACAGTTACTGTGAGGCCCTGGGGTACAGTTACTGTGAGGGCCCTGGGCTACAGTTACTGTGAGGACCCTGGGGTGCAGTTACTGTGAGGGCCCTGGGATACAGGTACTGTGAGGACCCTGGGGTACAGTTACTGTGAGGCCCCTGGGCTACAGTTACTGTGAGGACCCTGGGGTACAGTTACTGTGAGGCCCCTGGGCTACAGTTACTGTGAGGACCCTGGGGTACAGTTACTGTGAGGACCCTGGGGTACAGTTACTGTGAGGACCCTGGGGTACAGTTACTGTGAGGACCCTGGTGTACAGTTATTGTGAGGACCCTGGGGTACAGTTACTGTGAGGACCCTGGGGTACAGTTACTGTGAGGACCCTGGGGTACAGTTACTGTGAGGACCCTGGGGTACAGTTACTGTGAGGACCCTGGGTTACAATTACTGTAAGGACCCTTGGGTACAGTTACTGTGAGGACCCTGGGGTACAATTACTGTGAGGACCCTGGGGTACAGTTACTGTGAGGGCCCTGGGCTACAGTTACTGTGAGGGCCCTGGGCTACAGTTACTGTGAGGGCCCTGGGCTACAGTTACTGTGAGGGCCCTGGGCTACAGTTACTGTGAGGGCCCTGGGCTACAGTTACTGTGAGGGCCCTGGGCTACAGTTACTGTGAGGACCCTTGGCTACAGTTACTGTGAGGACCCTGGGCTACAGTTACTGTGAGGGCCCTGGGCTACAGTTACTGTGAGGACCCTGGGCTACAGTTACTGTGAGGACACTGGGCTACAGTTACTGTGAGGACCCTGGGCTACAGTTACTGTGAGGACACTGGGCTACAGTTACTGTGAGGATCCTGGGCTACAGTTACTGTGAGGACCCTGGGCTACAGTTACTGTGAGGACCCTGGGCTACAGTTACTGTGAGGACCCTGGGCTACAGTTACTGTGAGGACCCTGGGGTACAGTTACTGTGAGGCCCCTGGGCTACAGTTACTGTGAGGACCCTGGGCTGCAGTTACTGTGAGGACCCTGGGCTACAGTTACTGTGAGGACCCTGGGCTACAGTTACTGTGAGGGCCCTGGGCTACAGTTACTGTGAGGACCCTGGGCTACAGTTACTGTGAGGAGGCTGGGCTACAGTTACTGTGAGTGGGCTACATTTAGTGTGAGGACCCTGGGCTACAGTTACTGTGAGGACCCTGGGCTACAGTTACTGTGAGGACCCTGGGCTACAGTTACTGTGAGGACCCTGGGCTACAGTTACTGTGAGGACCCTGGGCTACAGTTACTGTGAGGACCCTGGGCTACAGTTACTGTGAGGACCCTGGGCTACAGTTACTGTGAGGACCCTGGGCTACAGTTACTGTGAGGACCCTGGGCTACAGTTACTGTGAGGACCCTGGGCTACAGTTACTGTGAGGACCCTGGGCTACAGTTACTGTGAGGACCCTGGGCTACAGTTACTGTGAGGACCCTGGGCTACAGTTACTGTGAGGACCCTGGGCTACAGTTACTGTGAGGACCCTGGGCTACAGTTACTGTGAGGACCCTGGGCTACAGTTACTGTGAGGACCCTGGGCTACAGTTACTGTGAGGGCCCTGGGCTACAGTTACTGTGAGGACCCTGGGCTACAGTTACTGTGAGGACCCTGGGCTACAGTTACTGTGAGGACCCTGGGCTACAGTTACTGTGAGGGCCCTGGGCTACAGTTACTGTGAGGGCCCTGGGCTACAGTTACTGTGAGGGCCCTGGGCTACAGTTACTGTGAGGACCCTGGGCTACAGTTACTGTGAGGACCCTGGGCTACAGTTACTGTGAGGACCCTGGGCTACAGTTACTGTGAGGACCCTGGGCTACAGTTACTGTGAGGACCCTGGGCTACAGTTACTGTGAGGGCCCTGGGCTACAGTTACTGTGAGGACCCTGGGCTACAGTTACTGTGAGGGCCCTGGGCTACAGTTACTGTGAGGACCCTGGGCTACAGTTACTGTGAGGACCCTGGGCTACAGTTACTGTGAGGCCCTGGGGTACAGTTACTGTGAGGCCCCTGGCCTACAGTTACTGTGAGGGCCCTGGGCTACAGTTACTGTGAGGACCCTGGGTTACAGTTACTGTGAGGACCCTGGGCTACAGTTACTGTGAGGGCCCTGGGCTACAGTTACTGTGAGGTCCCTGGGCTACAGTTACTGTGAGGACCCTGGGCTACAGTTACTGTGAGGGCCCTGGGCTACAGTTACTGTGAGGCCCTGGGCTACCCTGGGCTACAGTTACTGTGAGGGGGCCAGTTACTGTGAGGGCCCTGGGCTACAGTTACTGTGAGGCCCTGGGCTACAGTTACTGTGAGGCCCTGGGGTACAGTTAATGTGAGGGCCCTGGGCTACAGTTACTGTGAGGGCCCTGGGCTACAGTTACTGTGAGGGCCCTGGGCTACAGTTACTGTGAGGACCCTGGGCTACAGTTACTGTGAGGCCCTGGGGTACAGTTACTGTGAGGACCCTGGGGTACAGTTACTGTGAGGACCCTGGGCTACAGTTACTGTGAGGGCCCTGGGCTACAGTTACTGTGAGGGCCCTGGGCTACAGTTACTGTGAGGGCCCTGGGGTACAGTTACTGTGAGGACCCTGGGCTACAGTTACTGTGAGGGCCCTGGGCTACAGTTACTGTGAGGACCCTGGGCTACAGTTACTGTGAGGACCCTGGGGTACAGTGAGGACCCTGGGGTACAGTTAATGTGAGGGCCCTGGGGTACAGTTACTGTGAGGGCCCTGGGCGACAGTTACTGTGAGGGCCCTGGGCTACAGTTACTGTGAGGACCCTGGGCTACAGTTACTGTGAGGGCCCTGGGCTACAGTTACTGTGAGGACCCTGGGCTACAGTTACTGTGAGGGCCCTGGGCTACAGTTACTGTGAGGACCCTGGGCTACAGTTACTGTGAGGACCCTGGGCTACAGTTACTGGAGGACCCTGGGCTACAGTTACTGTGAGGACCCTGGGCTACAGTTACTGTGAGGACCCTGGGCTACAGTTACTGTGAGGACCCTACTACAGTTACTGTGAGGACCCTGGGCTACAGTACAGGACCCTTACTGTGAGGACCCTGGGCTACAGTTACTGTGAGGGCCCTGGGCTACAGTTACTGTGAGGACCCTGGGCTACAGTTACTGTGAGGACCCTGGGCTACAGTTACTGTGAGGACCCTGGGCTACAGTTACTGTGAGGACCCTGGGCTACAGTTACTGTGAGGACCCTGGGCTACAGTTACTGTGAGGGCCCTGGGCTACAGTTACTGTGAGGACCCTGGGCTACAGTTACTGTGAGGACCCTGGGCTACAGTTACTGTGAGGACCCTGGGCTACAGTTACTGTGAGGACCCTGGGCTACAGTTACTGTGAGGACCCTGGGCTACAGTTACTGTGAGGACCCTGGGCTACAGTTACTGTGAGGACCCTGGGCTACAGTTACTGTGAGGACCCTGGGCTACAGTTACTGTGAGGACCCTGGGCTACAGTTACTGTGAGGACCCTGGGCTACAGTTACTGTGAGGACCCTGGGCTACAGTTACTGTGAGGACCCTGGGCTACAGTTACTGTGAGGACCCTGGGCTACAGTTACTGTGAGGACCCTGGGCTACAGTTACTGTGAGGACCCTGGGCTACAGTTACTGTGAGGACCCTGGGCTACAGTTACTGTGAGGACCCTGGGCTACAGCTACAGTTACTGTGAGGACCCTGGGCTACAGTTACTGTGAGGACCCTGGGCTACAGTTACTGTGAGGACCCTGGGCTACAGTTACTGTGAGGACCCTGGGCTACAGTTACTGTGAGGACCCTGGGCTACAGTTACTGTGAGGACCCTGGGCTACAGTTACTGTGAGGACCCTGGGCTACAGTTACTGTGAGGACCCTGGGCTACAGTTACTGTGAGGACCCTGGGCTACAGTTACTGTGAGGACCCTGGGCTACAGTTACTGTGAGGACCCTGGGCTACAGTTACTGTGAGGACCCTGGGCTACAGTTACTGTGAGGACCCTGGGCTACAGTTACTGTGAGGACCCTGGGCTACAGTTACTGTGAGGACCCTGGGCTACAGTTACTGTGAGGGCCCTGGGCTACAGTTACTGTGAGGACCCTGGGCTACAGTTACTGTGAGGACCCTGGGCTACAGTTACTGTGAGGACCCTGGGCTACAGTTACTGTGAGGGTTCTGGGCTACAGTTACTGTGAGGGCCCTGGGCTACAGTTACTGTGAGGCCCCTGGGCTACAGTTACTGTGAGGACCCTGGGCTACAGTTACTGTGAGGCCCCTGGGCTACAGTTACTGTGAGGACCCTGGGCTACAGTTACTGTGAGGACCCTGGGCTACAGTTACTGTGAGGACCCTGGGCTACAGTTACTGTGAGGACCCTGGGCTACAGTTACTGTGAGGACAGTTACCTGGGCTACAGTTACTGTGAGTACCCTGGGCTACAGTTACTGTGAGGACCCTGGGCTACAGTTACTGTGAGGACCCTGGGCTACAGTTACTGTGAGGACCCTGGGCTACAGTTACTGTGAGGACTGTGAGGACCTGGGCTACAGTTACTGTGAGGACCCTGGGCTACAGTTACTGTGAGGACCCTGGGCTACAGTTACAGTTACTGTGAGGGCCCGGGGCTACAGTTACTGTGAGGGCTTTGGGCTACAGTTACTGTGAGGGCCCTGGGCTACAGTTACTGTGAGGACCCTGGGCTACAGTTACTGTGAGGACCCTGGGCTACAGTTACTGTGAGGACCCTGGGCTACAGTTACTGTGAGGACCCTGGGCTACAGTTACTGTGAGGACCCTGGGCTACAGTTACTGTGAGGACCCTGGGCTACAGTTACTGTGAGGACCCTGGGCTACAGTTACTGTGAGGACCCTGGGCTACAGTTACTGTGAGGGCCCTGGGCTACAGTTACTGTGAGGGCCCTCGGCTACAGTTACTGTGAGGACACTTGGCTACAGTTACTGTGAGTTACTGTGAGGATTCTGGGCTACAGTTACTGTGATGGCCCTGGGCTACAGTTACTGTGAGGACCCTGGGCTACAGTTACTGTGAGGACCCTGGGCTACAGTTACTGTGAGGACCCTGGGCTGCAGTTACTGTGAGGACCCTGGGCTACAGTTACTGTGAGGGCCCTGGGCTGCAGTTACTGTGAGGACCCTGGGCTACAGTTAGTGAGGACCCTGGGCTACAGTTACTGTGAGGACCCGGGGCTACAGTTACTGTGAGGACCCTGGGCTACAGTTACTGTGAGGGCCCTGGGCTACAGTTACTGTGAGGACCCTGGGCTACAGTTACTGTGAGGAACCTGGGCTACAGTTACTGTGAGGGGGCCCTGGGCTACAGTTACTGTGATGGCCCTGGGCTACAGTTACTGTGAGGACCCTGGGCTACAGTTACTGTGAGGACCCTGGGCTACAGTTACTGTGAGGACCCTGGGCTGCAGTTACTGTGAGGACCCTGGGCTACAGTTACTGTGAGGGCCCTGGGCTACAGTTACTGTGAGGACCCTGGGCTACAGTTACTGTGAGGACACTGGGCTACAGTTACTGTGAGGGTTCTGGGCTACAGTTACTGTGAGGGCCCTGGGCTACAGTTACTGTGAGGACCCTGGGCTACAGTTACTGTGAGGACCCTGGGCTACAGTTACTGTGAGGACCCTGGGCTGCAGTTACTGTGAGGACCCTGGGCTACAGTTACTGTGAGGGCCCTGGGCTGCAGTTACTGTGAGGACCCTGGGCTACAGTTACTGTGAGGACACTGGGCTACAGTTACTGTGAGGACCCTGGGTTACAGTTACTGTGAGGGCCCTGGGCTACAGTTACTGTGAGGGCCCTGGGCTACAGTTACTGTGAGGGCCCTGGGCTACAGTTACTGTGAGAACCCTGGGCTACAGTTACTGTGAGGACCCTGGGCTACAGTTACTGTGAGGGCCCTGGGCTACAGTTACTGTGAGGACCCTGGGCTACAGTTACTGTGAGGACCCTGGGCTACAGTTACTGTGAGGACCCTGGGCTACAGTTACTGTGAGGACCCTGGGCTACAGTTACTGTGAGGGCCCTGGGCTACAGTTACTGTGAGGGCCCTGGGCTACAGTTACTGTGAGGACCCTGGGCTACAGTTACTGTGAGGGCCCTGGGCTACAGTTACTGTGAGGGCCCAGTAATATTTTCACAGGGAAAAAATAATTTAAGGAAATTAAATTTTAAAAGGTTAACCAGAAATTCAACATATTTACAAAATTTCTTGGAAACAAATTTTTCCAAACCATCAGTAAAACGTAAGTTGTTGAGGACATCTCTGGAGTCCCTCCAGCTGGCGGAGTCCCTCCAGCTGGCGGGGTCCCTCCAGCTGGCGGAGTCCCTCCAGCTGGCGGAGTCCCTCCAGCTGGCGGAGTCCCTCCAGCTGGCGGAGTCCCTCCAGCTGGCGGAGTCCCTCCAGCTGGCGGAGTCCCTCCAGCTGGCGGAGTCCCTCCAGCTGGCGGAGTCCCTCCAGCTGGCGGAGTCCCTCCAGCTGGCGGAGTCCCTCCAGCTGGCGGAGTCCCTCCAGCTGGCGGAGTCCCTCCAGCTGGCGGAGTCCCTCCTGCTGGCGGAGTCCCTCCAGCTGGCGGAGGTCCTCCAGCTAGTGGAAACCCTCCAGCTGGCGGAGACCCCTGGCTGCAGCTATGAAGCCCATGCCATAATCCGTCCCTGGTTTGATATCAAAGTGCTGAGAAATGGACTAAGTACTGTGTCAATAAGTTTAATAAGGAAAACAGATCTTGTCGAATTAAAACGTGACGATAAAGCCCAGAAACTGTAAAATATATACAGTGATAGCTCTTAACAAGAGTCCATTGACAGGTCTGCCTCTGCTCTCGTTACCATCTGTAACGAAAATCTGTTGATTTATGCATAAGAATTAACAACTGAGGTTTACATTAATAACCTACGTCAGTGCCATCAAAATAATGAGGTTGTAATAATGTTGGTAGAATTACCAACAATATGTTAGGTAAAAGGACACACGTGCAAGTAATGCGACAATTATGTTGTGGAAATGTTTCGGTCTCCAGGAACTTTGTCACGCTTGACACGTGTCTCCTTTTACCTAACAGTAATAAAGTTGACTTAGGGCAGTGACCTTGTTTCCAAGACTATTGATTCTCTCCACGACTCAACATGCTATTAAGACAAATCAATTACTGAAGTGCAATAATTGAAGAGAGAGAAACATTTAATTGGATGTCATCTGTCATAATTCTACATGAGCGCTGTGTGGCTCATTCCGGTTCATATTCTTTTTGATATAATTAATGATATTAGGTAAAGAAATTAGAGGCAGTTCAATTTGAACCTGACCTGCGTCAGCTAAATCATTTGGAAGTTTAATATTGAATTCAAATGTTGAAACCCGAGTAGATACGTAACTCGCTATAGTAAACGTTGAGAGGCGTATTTGTAGGCCAATTTGCTTTGCAAACAAACTGACGGACGTTGTTGTAGCCAGGTTTAAGCTTCGTTAAAATTATTATTATTAAAAATTCACCGGTATTCTCCTGGCCCGGGCCTTTTCCAAGTGGTGGCCCGGCCTTGGCTCCCTCTTTAGGAAGTGTCTGAGACCTAAGTCTCCCATGGGAGGAGGTACAAGTACCCCCTCATCTTTGGGACCAACTGTCCCCAGGCCTAGCCACAAGCTAGGCCTCTCTGGTCTGCCATCCCCGCCCCAAGGGAGCAAATGGGAATGACAGTCTTATGAGCTAAAGGCTCGGGCTCAGGCACCTACCCTACCCTAGAAGGGTTAGGCATGGTGTCGATGTTCGTTAAAAATATCTCTGGCAGTTTGGTATTTAAAATCAGACTAAATGTAAATATGCAGCCAGCATTATGGATGCTTTAGTAGTGTTTGTGGATGTTAACCTTGGAAGGAATATGTAGAGAAACAGTATATAAATACTTTAATGTTAATAAGAGAAAAAATTACTAAGTATTCTACATTTGTTTACAAATGATAGTATTGTAAAATTCTAAATATATTTTGTATTTCTTACCCATTTTGAGTGTAGTTCTTAGGCCTTCGTGTATCCATAGGCTCTCATGCTATGCTCCATACAATGGAAACTGAGTGAGCGATAAATCAGTCACTGAGGCGGCAAAATTCAAATTGAATTCAATCCTTTTTTTTTTTTTCACTGAATGTATCCTGAACACACATGGAGGAACACCGCCGAGGTTTAGGATAAAATATTAAAAAAGTGTGGGGGGGGACAACCCAGGTATCGATCTCCACTTCCACAGGTCGTGCTGATGGCACAGGTCGTGCTGATGGCACAGGTCGTGCTGATGGCACAGGTCGTGCTGATGGCACAGGTCGTGCTGATGGCACAGGTCGTGCTGATGGCACAGGTCGTGCTGATGGAACAGGTCGTGCTGATGGCACAGGTCGTGCTGATGGCACAGGTCGTGCTGATGGCACAGGTCGTGCTGATGGTAAGTAAACAAGAGGTGTTCACCTATAGAAAACCAGGAGCTTCTAACATAATTCCCATATCAAGAGGCCCAAGAGCTGGAGACGAGCACCCTCGTGATGCCCAGGAGCCTCAGCTCAACTCACGAGAAGCCTAGCACCTGCAGCTTACCAACTCTAAAGGTCCTGGAGCTGTGAATCAACATTTTCAAAATGAACTGGAACGGTCGACTAACACACACAAGAGTTTCATCTCTATCCACTCGCACACTAAAACCAAATAGAAAAACTAAATTGACTTAACCTTTGAGGTTTGTCTTATTTATGTTACTACACTGAAGTCTTGCCCCATAGAGCCAGGTAGCTTACTCAGTGCTTCCATAGAGCCAGGTAGTTTACTCATTGCTTCCATAGAGCCAGGTAGTTTACTCATTGCTTCCATAGAGCCAGGTAGTTTACTCATTGCTTCCATAGAGCCAGGTAGTTTACTCATTGCTTCCATAGAGCCAGGTAGTTTACTCATTGCTTCCATAGAGCCAGGTAGTTTACTCAGTGCTTCCATAGAGCCAGGTAGCTTACTCAGTGCTTCCATAGAGCCAGGTAGTTTACTCATTGCTTCCATAGAGCCAGGTAGTTTACTCAGTGCTTCCATAGAGCCAGGTAGTTTACTCAGTGCTTCCATAGAGCCAGGTAGTTTACTCATTGCTTCCATAGAGCCAGGTAGTTTACTCATTGCTTCCATAGAGCCAGGTAGTTTACTCAGTGCTTCCATAGAGCCAGGTAGTTTACTCATTGCTTCCATAGAGCCAGGTAGTTTACTCATTGCTTCCATAGAGCCAGGTAGTTTACTCATTGCTTCCATAGAGCCAGGTAGTTTACTCATTGCTTCCATAGAGCCAGGTAGTTTACTCAGTGCTTCCATAGAGCCAGGTAGTTTACTCATTGCTTCCATAGAGCCAGGTAGTTTACTCAGTGCTTCCATAGAGCCAGGTAGTTTACTCAGTGCTTCCATAGAGCCAGGTAGTTTACTCAGTGCTTCCATAGAGCCAGGTAGTTTACTCAGTGCTTCCATAGAGCCAGGTAGTTTACTCAGTGCTTCCATAGAGCCAGGTAGTTTACTCAGTGTTTCCATAGAGCCAGGTAGTTTACTCGGTGCTGCCATAGAGCCAGGTAGTTTACTCGGTGCTTCCATAGAGCCAGGTAGTTTACTCGGTGCTGCCATAGAGCCAGGTAGTTTACTCGGTGCTTCCATAGAGCCAGGTAGTTTACTCGGTGCTGCCATAGAGCCAGGTAGTTTACTCGGTGCTGCCATAGAGCCAGGTAGTTTACTCGGTGCTTCCATAGAGCCAGGTAGTTTACTCGGTGCTGCCATAGAGCCAGGTAGTTTACTCGGTGCTGCCATAGAGCCAGGTAGTTTACTCGGTGCTGCCATAGAGCCAGGTAGTTTACTCGGTGCTGCCATAGAGCCAGGTAGTTTACTCGGTGCTGCCATAGAGCCAGGTAGTTTACTCGGTGCTGCCATAGAGCCAGGTAGTTTACTCGGGGCTGCCGTAGAGCCAGGGAGTTTACTCGGGGCTGCCGTAGAGCCAGGGAGTTTACTCGGGGCTGCCGTAGAGCCAGGGAGTTTACTCGGGGCTGCCGTAGAGCCAGAGAGTTTACTCGGGGCTTAGAGCCAGGGAGTTTACTCGGGGCTGCCGTAGAGCCAGGGAGTTTACTCGGTGCTGCCATAGAGCCAGGGAGTTTACTCGGGGCTGCCGTAGAGCCAGGGAGTTTACTCGGGGCTGCCGTAGAGCCAGGGAGTTTACTCGGGCATGCCGAAGAGCCAGGGAGTTTACTCGGGGCTGCCGTAGAGCCAGGGAGTTTACTCGGGGCTGCCGTAGAGCCAGGGAGTTTACTCGGGGCTGCCGTAGAGCCAGGGAGTTTACTCGGGGCTGCCGTAGAGCCAGGGAGTTTACTCGGGGCTGCCGTAGAGCCAGGGAGTTTACTCGGGGCTGCCGTAGAGCCAGGGAGTTTACTCGGGGCTGCCGTAGAGCCAGGGAGTTTACTCGGGCCATAGAGCCAGGCAGTTTACTCGGTGCTGCGTAGAGCCAGGGAGTTTACTCGGGGCTGCCGTAGAGCCAGGGAGTTTACTCGGGGCTGCCGTAGAGCCAGGGAGTTTACTCGGGGCTGCCGTAGAGCCAGGGAGTTTACTCGGGGCTGCCGTAGAGCCAGGGAGTTTACTCGGGGCTGCCGTAGAGCCAGGGAGTTTACTCGGGGCTGCCGTAGAGCCAGGGAGTTTACTCGGGGCTGCCGTAGAGCCAGGGAGTTTACTCGGGGCTGCCGTAGAGCCAGGGAGTTTACTCGGGGCTGCCGTAGAGCCAGGGAGTTTACTCGGGGCTGCCGTAGAGCCAGGGAGTTTACTCGGGGCTGCCGTAGAGCCAGGGAGTTTACTCGGGGCTGCCGTAGAGCCAGGGAGTTTACTCGGGGCTGCCGTAGAGCCAGGGAGTTTACTCGGGGCTGCCGTAGAGCCAGGGAGTTTACTCGGGGCTGCCGTAGAGCCAGGGAGTTTACTCGGGGCTGCCGTAGAGCCAGGGAGTTTACTCGGGGCTGCCGTAGAGCCAGGGAGTTTACTCGGGGCTGCCGTAGAGCCAGGGAGTTTACTCGGGGCTGCCGTAGAGCCAGGGAGTTTACTCGGGGCTGCCGTAGAGCCAGGGAGTTTACTCGGGGCTGCCGTAGAGCCAGGGAGTTTACTCGGGGCTGCCGTAGAGCCAGGGAGTTTACTCGGGGCTGCCGTAGAGCCAGGGAGTTTACTCGGGGCTGCCGTAGAGCCAGGGAGTTTACTCGGGGCTGCCGTAGAGCCAGGGAGTTTACTCGGGGCTGCCGTAGAGCCAGGGAGTTTACTCGGGGCTGCCGTAGAGCCAGGGAGTTTACTCGGGGCTGCCGTAGAGCCAGGGAGTTTACTCGGGGCTGCCGTAGAGCCAGGGAGTTTACTCGGGGCTGCCGTAGAGCCAGGGAGTTTACTCGGGGCTGCCGTAGAGCCAGGGAGTTTACTCGGGGCTGCCGTAGAGCCAGGGAGTTTACTCGGGGCTGCCGTAGAGCCAGGGAGTTTACTCGGGGCTGCCGTAGAGCCAGGGAGTTTACTCGGGGCTGCCGTAGAGCCAGGGAGTTTACTCAGTGCTGCCATAGAGCCAGGGAGTTTACTCGGGGCTGCCATAGAGCCAGGCAGTTTACTCGGTGCTGCCATAGAGCCAGGCAGTTTACTCGGTGCTGCCATAGAGCCAGGCAGTTTACTCGGTGCTGCCATAGAGCCAGGCAGTTTACTCGGTGCTGCCATAGAGCCAGGCAGTTTACTCGGTGCTGCCATAGAGCCAGGCAGTTTACTCGGTGCTGCCGTAGAGCCAGGGAGTTTACTCGGGGCTGCCATAGAGCCAGGGAGTTTACTCGGGGCTGCCATAGAGCCAGGGAGTTTACTCGGTGCTGCCGTAGAGCCAGGGAGTTTACTCGGGGCTGCCGTAGAGCCAGGCAGTTTACTCGGTGCTGCCATAGAGCCAGGCAGTTTACTCGGTGCTGCCATAGAGCCAGGCAGTTTACTCGGTGCTGCCATAGAGCCAGGCAGTTTACTCGGTGCTGCCATAGAGCCAGGCAGTTTACTCGGTGCTGCCATAGAGCCAGGAAGTTTACTCGGTGCTGCCATAGAGCCAGGTAGTTTACTCGGTGCTGCCATAGAGCCAGGCAGTTTACTCGGTGCTGCCATAGAGCCAGGCAGTTTACTCGGTGCTGCCATAGAGCCAGGTAGTTTACTCTGTGCTGCCATAGAGCCAGGTAGTTTACTCGGTGCTGCCATAGAGCCAGGTAGTTTACTCTGTGCTGCCATAGAGCCAGGTAGTTTACTCGGTGCTGCCATAGAGCCAGTCAGCTTACTCGGTGCTGCCATAGAGCCAGTCAGCTTACTCGGTGCTGCCATAGAGCCAGTCAGCTTACTCGGTGCTGCCATAGAGCCAGTCAGCTTACTCGGTGCTGCCATAGAGCCAGTCAGCTTACTCGGTGCTGCCATAGAGCCAGGTAGTTTACTCGGTGCTGCCATAGAGCCAGGTAGTTTACTCGGTGCTGCCATAGAGCCAGGTAGTTTACTCGGTGCTGCCATAGAGCCAGGTAGTTTACTCGGTGCTGCCATAGAGCCAGGTAGTTTACTCTGTGCTGCCATAGAGCCAGGTAGTTTACTCTGGGCTGCCATAGAGCCAGGTAGTTTACTCTGGGCTGCCATAGAGCCAGGTAGTTTACTCTGGGCTGCCATAGAGCCAGGTAGTTTACTCGGTGCTGCCATAGAGCCAGGTAGTTTACTCGGTGCTGCCATAGAGCCAGGTAGTTTACTCTGTGCTGCCATAGAGCCAGGTAGTTTACTCTGTGCTGCCATAGAGCCAGGTAGTTTACTCTGTGCTGCCATAGAGCCAGGTAGTTTACTCGGGGCTGCCACAGAGCCATGTAGTTTACTGTGGGCTGCCACAGAGCCAGGTAGTTTACTCGGGGCTGCCATAGAGCCAGGTAGTTTACTCGGGGCTGCCATAGAGCCAGGTAGTTTACTCGGAGCTGCCATAGAGCCAGGTAGTTTACTCGGGGCTGCCATAGAGCCAGGTAGTTTACTCAGTGCTGCCATAGCACGGAAACTCGTATTTCTATTGAAACTCACAAGTTATCCTGTGTAAGTTGGGCTAGAACATATTACGCATTTAAAAATAAGTCACTGAAGCTTGATTAAGCTTCATTTTCTGAAGCTGTGGGATGCAATTTATAAATTAATATTTGGCAAACAGCGGAAGTTACCTACATACAAAATATGGACTAGAATTAAGAGGGTTTGAAATTAATTTTTTTTTTTTAACATTTATTTTCTAATTTTCTTAGTGTTCCGGAAGGGTCGGATTGGCGACTCGCCATTTTTTTTTTAGCAAATTAACCCAGTAAAAAAATCGAACCTTTCTTTCGGTAAGATTTATCAGCAGTGTCGGAAGCTCGATGATGATAGAAGTATACCCAAGTCTTCAAACTGCAAAAATATTGCGGGTTCTTAAAATTAGAAAATTTGCACCTATACAGCACCTTTAAGGAAAATCTTTTACCACAGAGAAGGAGCTCCTGTTCCGAAGAATTGAACGTAGTCTTCCCTTTCTCAAATCGAACGTAAAAATCCCCCAGTGATGCTCTTCCTCTTTTGGCCTTGTTAGAGGGGATATTTTTCTTTATTTTTATCTACTCCTAGATGGAACAGAAAAGAATCTCCTAATCAGCCCTGTTCTAGCTTAGCTTGTTAGTGGTAGAGCTGTGGTGGTTGTCACTCCACACAGTGGAAATAACACCTCGATGCGGGTCACCATATCGCGTTGGGGAGGTTTCAGCATTCCTTCCCTCTTCTTTATTTGGTTTTAGTGGTTTTCTTTTTTCCCTCATTCATCAAGTTTTGCTCTTGTGGATTTTGAAAGGAGTCATTGTTATTCTCCTTGTTCTTCCTCTAAATGCTGTGTTGAGGAGGTCAGGTCGTCAGGTGGACCTTCCGGTGTACCACCTGGTGGCACACTGGGTCGTTAGGTGGATAACTGATGGCTGATTTATTACCTAAAGTCACCGTCTGTTTCAGGAGTCTTTACTGACGGAATGCAACTCTGAGCCTTCTTGTTGATTCGCTCTCTTCTATTATTAGACGAGCTAGGTAGTACCTCAGGTGTGCCCAGTTTTAATAGGCAGTTTTGATAAACCTTACTGTTCTAGGCGATCCATTCTGAGGCTGTGCTCTGGGTAGGGTAGGGAAAGGTTCCCAGAAGACTGTAGGGACTGCTTGTCTCGTTCGTCTGCAGTGTGGACTAGTGGCAGGGTAATGACTCCATTTTTATTGATCAACCGATACTCTTCTCTCTCCCTCTCCTCCCCCTCCCCCTTCCATCTCAATTTTTGTCAAGGCACCAATAATCTCTCCTGGTTCTTTTGCAGAAGAGACTCCTGATGACTACTGTGAGGACATGGTTCATGGCAACGACCCAAGGCTAGACTAAGCTGGGTATCAGATTGCTGCTATTGGCCCTGGCTCTGATACTATCACCTGCATGACAAATATTTTCGATATAGGCATATCTTCGCAGAGGGCATCTGCTGATGTGTGTGTTGCTAAGTACAGTGGATCGGTGGTGGGTGGTCTGTGTCTGTTGATGTCTTGGGAAGGCCACTTCTAACCTACTGCTCCCAGACCACTGAGCGGGAATCTACCGAGGCTCATATGTCCACGTATATTAGGGTCCGGCTCCAACCAGGCTCCACGTTGATGAACTGAAGAGACGGCTAGAGGTTCAGTGTGGTGGAAAGATCTTGTGTTTTAAAATCCATTAGATCTCTGAGGACAGTCTGGTGGTTCTAGGCAGGGTCGTGCTCTCCCTTGTAGTGACCCGGTGAAGAATGTGCTCGCTATTGATTATTTAATTGTGTCGTGGCATCATTTCCCATTTGTTGCTCGCGCATGAGTGTGGAGATGCAGCTGTTGAATCCTGGAGTAGTTGTGGTTTGCAAAATTAAGGTGATCTGTAGCTTGAACAGTAATTTAATGATTCTAACTATTGACCAACTTGGCCTCCCTTAGACATAAATCTTAGGTGGAGAGATGGATGAAAAGCAATATGTTCCATTCCAAGTACAGTGCTTTAAATGCCCTATGTTTGACCACCAGCGAACCAAATTTAAGGCCACCCATAACATTTGTGTTGAATGTAGAGCCTAATTTGACACTTCCCACTCGTGTAGCGCAGCGGTACAGCTGTGGAGGCTCCTACGAGGGTCAGATCAGTACACGAGATACATGAGAAGGCGAGGACGTTGCTGGGCTGTGTGTGTGGAGAAAATGTGTTTCGCCAAGACCAGTAGTAGAGCAAACCTCTGTCATCCTCCCCGATCTTATGCATTCATTGCCTCTAGCCGCAGAATCCCAGTTGTTCTGGGGTCCTCAGGACGTGTCCTTCCGCTCCCATTGGAGTCTCTACCTGCTCAGCCTTTGGGCATCTTGCTGCTGATACCACCTGTCCAAATGCTCCACCTACCCTGGCCATCCTCCTTTGATGCCCTCCCTGGGTAGCTTGGAGGTTGGTGGGGCTCTCCTGAAAGGGATGCCCCTATGGGGTGCATCTGGCGGAAATGCATGGTGAGGGGGATGTGCATAGGAGATTTCCTAAGAATCATTGCCCCCAACCCTTGGGAAGGGGCTTCCACTGCCGCTTCCTATTGAGACTAGCTCTTTTGGAGTGTTTGGTTCAATTGCCCTGACAGCCGTTCATGGCTCGCGCGACCAGTGATCTGACCTTCAGGGGCCCTGTTTGGAGCCTCAGCCAAAGCGGCTTCTGTCTCCGTTGGCAGTGGGATGGACCAGAAGCAAAAAAACAAACACACAGAGAGCTGGCCCTTTGCCACTGGCCAAGGAAGCGTGTTAGATGCTCCATCTAACGAAAGACCTCAGTTGTCCTCAGATTCTAAGAATTGCAAGAGAAATATTGAGTGTCTAGCAGAGACGGCGCACCAGATGCTCAGTCTCCTAAAAGAAAGTCTGGATCTTCCTGCCAAAGTCGTCTGATAACAGCTCAGTGGGGTTTGTCTCCCAAACCTCTACAGTGACCTCTTCCTTCGAGAGAAAAAGGGATTGCTTCCCAGAGTATCTGCCGCCTCTCAACCATTTAGGACCTTCGGATGACTCGTACTCTCAATCTGCGACCCTGTGCCAGGCCAACACTGTGGACCAGTGGGATACTGTTGGTAGCGTTCCATGATTAGGTGTTAGCGAGGTGATAGATCTCTATACCATCTTTGACTCGGTGTTCTCTTATGCAATGAAACCCTCAAACTATTTGGTATGGCACGCACAGAGTGCGTTATTGTTGGGAATAAAAGCTGTTGAATTTCCCTGTGGTAAAGAATAATGAGAAAATGAGCTTATAACAGACTAATAAAAAAATAGGGTCAGATAAATGAAGGATAATTTGAATAAGACCTTTAGTAAACCTAGCATGAAAGAAAAGCAAAAACAGACTTAAGCAAAGCTAAATACAAAAGGTAACACAAATAATCCTCAACGAGAGGAGCAAGCACACGTCAGATGTCCAGGGAGGGAGACAGAGAGGTTATTGAAAGCTTGTACCACAGTAAGAGTATGTTTTATAGGCAGGCCATAGATAAGTTGAGTGACGGTTGACTGGGTGGGGCAAATTGAGGTCGTTCACTCATCTCACAAACTTAAAATACATGGCTTATGTGAAGAGATGAGCCAAGATCCTTCAATATAATGTTTATATGTAAATTCTCCAATACCTTTCACGTCAGTATACAGCTTGTGACGTGCTAAAACACCCTTTTCCCAACCAGTTCTCTCCAGTGGGGAACCCAGTCATGAACTGAGAACTGCGAGAAAACAAAAGGTTAAACAGTACATAAAATTGAAGGCTAAGGCATGAGATATCACTTAACACAGTAAGAAAGTCTACTTGGAGCCTTCATTATACTGGAATAACCGAACACCAGAAAACACTGATGCTGACGTGGAGTGTTGGGCGGGTGTACAGGAAGTGAGGAGACAGTCTTCTTACCTCAAGAGTAGAAACAGGAGAGAAACACCTATGAAGAAAGATAAGATATTAGATGAAAAAAAAAATAAAAAAAATAAATAAATCTCCTCATTAGATGGCGCCACCTATGGCTCTTCCCAGAGAAAACAGATTTCTGTTTTTGCTTTGCTGAATATGTTCCAAAAATAGGAAATTATCTTTATTTAAAAAACCTTTAAATACTATTTTTTTTTAATTTTTTCTCTTATACACTCTCATTTCTTTCCACAATCCAACAAAAAAATTTTTATTTTTTATTTAAGATAATTCAAATTGATAAAATTGCTTTAAAAATTGGAAAATTGGCTAAAATCAATAAAAAATTACTTCTAAGAGGCATGGGAAACAATTTACTGATTAAATTTGGGAAATTGAAATTTCCACAACTAAAAGTGAACGCCATGTTTTCTACAATAATTACGGTGAAAGTTTGAATCAGATCGAATAGGTATTCTCCAGTAATTGATCAGATTGCATTGACTCTAAATTGAACAATTCAGTAAATCTTGAAATTTGCACCTAGACAAATTTAACTTACAGGGTAACATTCATTTTATAGAATGAATCATTATTACCATTTTGGAGCCAGTCAGGAGGAGGATTTTTTAGTTATTGAATATAAATACCACAATTTACTTAAAATCAGCAGAATAGTATTTTTTTTTTTCGACAAACCGGCTGTATCCCACCGAGGCAGTGTGACCTGCCTCGGTGGCTAGCAACCCCTTCTGTATACAGGAGAAGGGGTTACTAGCCCCTTGCTCCCGGCATTTTAGTTGCCTCTTATGACACGCATGGCTTAGGGACGAAGAATTTGTACTACCCAATTAAACGGAAGCTTGTGTTCGGGGAACTTCACTAGCTGACACGTTGAAGGCGAACTGACGAGTCAGTCTCCAGTTAGGGCATGGATTCCAACTAAGATGCATCAGTCGTTGAATGTCGTGGCTGGTAAGATGAGGTCACCTGAAATTTACTTAATGTGCTTTAACTGGAAATAAAAATTTCACACTAATTTACACAAAAAACGAGCAAATTTACGCGAGCACTCTCTCACTCATTCTCTCACTTTCTCTTTCTTGCTCATTCTCTCGCTCTCGCTCTCTTTTATCTTTTTCTCTCTCAATTTCATTCTTCGCCGTCGTCAAATTAGGCGGCAACTTTTTCAAACATTTGAAGCTCCGCCGCTGAAGGTTTTGGACGTTATTGGAGTCATTCCAGGATGATAGGAATGTGCTCAACAACTTTGGTAATGGGTCACGTGAACATGACAGTTGTTCCAAGAATTTTGTCCTAGTTACTGTACATAAGTGTTGAAAATTTGAAGACTATCAGATGAGGGTTTCTCGAGTTATGAGCGAAATAATAGCGAAAAGTTGGAGGGAAAAAAAAAAAAAATTCTGGCAATCGCTTAAGGTCGGGCTTCCGGGATACCTATTAAATGCCTCGTTTGTAACAGACCTTAAATATCTTTACTCAGACTGTACATAGAGTTTCAACGGCTTCGCAAACGAGTATTTTGTTAGGGAACGAGTATTCGCTAACGGTATTTTCTCTTAGGTCCATGAAGGGGACTACCAGTTATCCTTAGAGGGTTTCTGTCAGAGGCACTTTAAGTGTTTGAGCACTTGGCCTTGTTGATGCTGGTGTGCAGCATTGCTGCCACCTTAATACCAACCTATCTTGTTGTAAATGATATAAAATATCGATAAGTTGAAGATTAAGAAACGTGTGCAACAGGTGGGTATCTTTATTGAGGAAACGTTTCGCCTGTACAGTAGGCTTCTTCAGTCAAATATAAAGTGAGCAGTAGTAATGATGTAACCAGTCCATCAACCTTGGAGAAAAAATATTTAAGGTGGTCAGTCCCTCAGTCTGGAGAAGAGTTCAACTTCTTGGTCTGGAACGATGTCGTTCCAAGGTTGATGGACTGATTGCATCATCTTTTTCATTACTACTGCTCCCTTTGTATTTGACTGAAGAAGCCTACTGTGTAGGCGAAACTTTTAATCAATAAAGATACCCAACTGTTGCACATGTCTTAATTTTCACTCTATCTTATTCCTGACTGCGATTCACTTATTTGCCTTAGTTTCTTCCACAAGTATCTGGTCATCTTTTTATGTAGATGATTGTGTAGTCACTTCTGTTGGCTGCTTCTGTTGACTTAGAGACCACTCTCCGAGGCATTAGATAGTGTGGCCAACTGGGACACTTCACATTCCACACACTACTTAATACATGTATGGCTCCCTATCCCAGTAAGTGTTATGATTAAATTTTTATGTCTTCTCTGTGGTTATCAAATGTCATGACAGCCCCACATAATCTCCCTAAATTCGTCTGTCTTACTCATCTAAATTAAATATTTCACTCCACCTTGCTTCAAATGCTGATTGACAAAGTATTCTTCTATATATATCCCAAATCTTCCCAGAGCTCAGCAACGGGGTTCAACTGTTCCTCAGTCTTCCCAGCTTCTCTTAAACTCAGTGCCATTCATCACCAGGAATTATGTTTGTTTAGGGACCTTATAAACAAAATCAAACATTCCTTCTTTGCAGGGCCGGCATGATGCCTATTACATTCAGCTTTTTTACTTCCATTAATTTTACGATTCTCATACGTTAAGAATAAACACAAATGTTAATAAGAAAACTTCATTTAACCGTCGACCCCATTAACTGTGGCCCTTTTAATTTTCGAGTTCCATTTGCCAATATTTTTTTAATTAGCTTCCCTTTATATTCACCTCAAATTGCCCGCTTCAATTTTTTTCTTCTTTGGAGTTTCCAGCGATTCTAGTTTGCTCCTTTCCATGTTCAAAGGTAAAATATATCTGTTAAAAACTCGTGGTCAGTCTCCTTGAACACATTCTCATGCTGTAGCAGTGCACTTAGAGGGGTTCCAAATCCTCAGAGTAGGATATGCACCTGTTTATCCATATGAAGTAATCCAAGGACACTTGTTCAGCATTTGGGAATCTTTATTGCGGAAACGTTTCGCCAGCTAAAGGCTGGACTGAACCCACCGATACAAGGCTGAGGGACTGATTACCTCAGACTCCTGATTTTTCCACCGTTCTTCTCTGTATTGGGCTGAAGAAGCCAATAGCTGGCAAAAGTTTCCGATATAAATGTTTCCACATGCTGCCCAAGTGTCTCTTCAATTTGTCGGTTTTCTAAACCAATTACATCATAATCCAAGCACATTTACTACTGTCGACCAGCATTTTCGCAGTGATTTATTTTTCCTGATTTCCAGGCAAACTGACGTTCAGGGGAAAAGAAAGTGCTCACACAGCCTCTTGGTCTTATAATTATTAACGATCTACCATCAGTCTTCTATGGGGCAGTCCTTTCTTGGATTATTTTCCAGTAATGTCTCAAACACTGAAACCGATAGCATCAGCGCTGCTCTGAACATTTATTTTCCATCACACTGCGGTTAGACTCATGAACATTGTTATCCCATTGCTGTCAGACAAGAGACACTGCACTCGCTGGTTTGCAAATCTACTATACATAGATACTGTGTAGAAAGATGTCAGAAGTTAATGTGTCTAGTCCTGGCTCCTGGTCATCGACACTTCACCCTAAGAGAGAACATAGTATTCATAATGCAGTGTAATCGCAAACAGGCGATCTTAATGTAGAACAAACCACATAGAGGTGGATATCTTCAGATCTAGATCTTTCGAACTTTCGCGCGTCGTCAAGAGCTATGCTATGATGCATTATCAATGGCGGCTCATGTCACTGCGACACAAGTTGCCACTGATACCTTCTGCCTTCTGACGACACACGAAAGTGCGAAAGATCTGGAGCTGAAGATTTCGATCCCCGTGTGGCTTATTCTACATAGAGTATTTATATTAAACATCTTCAACGACCTGACGCACTCTTAACTACCCTGCTTGTCTCAAGTTCCATCATTGATGACGACTCCTTCTGATTTAAACTTGAACTTAAGACCAGATCTTTGGTCAGATGAGTAAGGAAGAAGGATGGGCAAGGAAGAAGGATGGGCAAGGATAGGAATATGGAAAAAGGGTGGGAGGGGAAAGAGAGGTAGAATACAAAAGGGAAGTGGCCCAACCACTATGTTGCAATTTAAAATGTGTATATGTAATAGAAAATTATTGAAAGGGGTATAACACTTACCCATCAGAGTCACACTCCCTCTGATTTTTTTTCACCAACTTTTTTGTTAATTAATATTTCATCACTAATCTTCAACTTGTATTGTCTCTGCACTGTATGACCCATACGGGTGTGGCGCTTGTTTCCGTATATAACAGAAATAATAATCTAAACCTTCCTCTTCCTGTAACAGTGATGTTGAGGTATATCAGAAGAGGCATCGTCAAGTTATCACACAGAAAATCTGAAATATGATAAAAAAAAGATCTTATAAGTACTAGGAATTTACCCTTTCATGGAATACCTAAAATACTTTTAAATTCTTCAAGAAGTCGTCCCAAGTAGTGTAATATTTTTCGCCAAGGATGAATGGAACTCATTACAGGGGATGTTAAAGTTCTCAATTTTTTTCAGCTTGTACAAGATCCTAATGACGGTGATGGAGAGAAACATCTTAAGTTTTTAGTTAGATGATGATACGTACGTTGTTCAAGTGATGCAGAGGAGCCAGGAGCTTGTGCGAAATTGTCTTCACCTGTTTTTTGTTGTAGAGGTCGAGTTTCAGCACTTGGCAATACCTCTTGTCACCTGCCAGATTTACCCCTTTTTCTTCCTTGAATGTCCTGTCATACTTATTCTTAAAACTATGGTGTTTATCCCCACTACTGCTTCATCCAGGTCATTCTACTTTTTGATCACCCTGGGGCTGAAGAAATGCTTCCTAACATCCCCGTGACTCACCTGTAACTACCAATTGTACCTTCGTGTCCCCCGTGCACCGTTGCTTGAATAATCTCGTCCCTGTCCACCCTATCAAGACCTCTGAGAATTTAGTATGTTATGTCTTCCTTTGTGTGGGGGAGGTGGCTGGTGAGTGAGGTATGTGTGAGGGGGTGCGGTGTATGTGGGTTAGTGGGTGTTTACCTGGAGTTTACCTGGAGAGAGTTTCGGGAGTCAACGCCCCCGCGGCCCGGTCTGAGACTAGGCCTCGTGGTGGATCAGGGTCTGATCAACCAGGCTGTTACTGCTGACCTCACGCAAGCTGACGTACGAACCACAGCCCGGTTGGTCAGGACTGGCTTTAGGTGCCTGTCCAGTGCCTTCTTGAAGACAGCCAAGGGTCTATTGGTAATCCCCCTTATGTATGCTGGGAGGCAACTGAACAGTCTTGGGCCCCGGACACGTATTGTGTTGTGTCTCAATGTATTCGTGGCATCCCTGCTTTTCATCGGGGGAATGTTGCATCTCCTGCCAAGTCTTTTGCTTTCATAGGGAGTGATTTTCGCGTGCAGGTTTGGTACCAATCCCTCCAGGACCTTCCAAGTGTATATAATCATGCATCTCTCTCGCCTGCGTTCCAGGGAATACAGATCAAGGACCTTCAACCGTTCCCAGTAGTTTAGGTGCCTTATCGTACTTACGTGTGCCGTGAAAGTTCTTTGTACACTCTCCAGGTCTGCAATGTCACCAGCCTTGAAAGGGGCCGTTAGTGTACAGCAGTATTCCAGCCTAGAGAGCACAAGCGATTTGAAGAGAATCATCATGGACTGGCGTTCTTAGTTTTGAAGGTTCTCATTATCCATCCTATCATTTTACCTAGAGGATGAGGTAGATACATTGTTGTGGTCTTTGAAGGCGAGATCCTCTGACATTATCTCTCCCAGGTCCTTCACATTACTTTTCCGCTTTATTGTATGGTTAGAATTTGTCGTATACCCTGATATATTTTTTAATTTCTTCAAGTTTCCCATATCAGTAGTTGAAATTTCTCCTCGATGAACTTCATATTGTTTTGAGTGGCCCATTCGAAGATTTGGTTGATGTCCTCTTGGAGTCTCGCGGTGTCTTCGATGGAGGTCACTGCCATGGTAATCCGGGTGTCATCAGCACTGAAGACACGGAGCTATGGCTTACATCTCTGTCTGTCAGAAATGAGGATGAGGAATAGAATGGGAGCGAGTACTGTGCCTTGTGGAAGAGAGCTTTTACCGTGGCTGCCTGGGACTTTACTCTGTTTACCATTACTCTTTGTGTTCTATTTGTCAGGAAGTTGTAGATCCATCTACCAACTTTTCGCATTATTCCTTTATCACGCATTTTGTGTGGTATTACACCATGGTCACACTTATAAAGCTTTTGCAAAGTCTGTGTATACTACATCTGTATTTTGTTTATCCTCTACAGCATCCAGGACCTTGTCATAGTGGTCCAGTAGCTGAGACAGGCAGGAGCGACCTGCTCTAAACCCGTGTTGCCCTGGGTTGTGTAATTGATGGGTATCTAGGTGGTTGGCGATCTTGTTTCTTAGAACCCTCTCAAAGATTTTTATGATATGGGATGTTAGCGGTATCGGTCTGTAGTTCTTTGCAATTGCTTTACTGCCACCTTTGTGGAGTGGGGCTATGTCTGTTGTTTTTAGTGTGTGTGTGTGTGTGTGTGTGTGGGATGACCCCTGTGTTCATGCTCCCTCTCCATAAAATGCTGAAGGCACGTGATAGGGGCTTCTTGCAATTCTTGATGAACACGGAGTTCCATGAGTCTGGGCCTGAGGCAGAGTGCATGGGCATGTCATTTATTGCCTTTTCAAAGTCTTGTGGAGTTAGAATAATATCCGAGATTTTTGAGATGACCAAATTTTGGGTTTCGTTCATAAAGAATTCATTTGAATTGTCGACCCTTATCTGGGCAGTGGGTAGCTGAACACTGAGTCCTATTGGGACTTTAGTATCTCACACATTTCGTGGCTGTCATCTGTGTATGTCCCATCCCGCCTAAGCAGGGGCCCAATACTGGATGTTACTTTTCCCTTAGATTTGGCATAAGAGAAGAAGTATTTTGTTTTTGTTTTTCAATTTCCTTTATGGCTTGTTGTTCTTCCTGTGATTCTAGTCTCCTGTAAGATTCCTTCAGCTTAAGTTCGATATTTGCAATTTCATTGACTAGTGCCTCTCTTCGTATTTCAGATATATTAGCCCCACTCAGCAGCTCTGTGACTCTTCGCCTTCGTCTGTATAGGGAACATCTCTTCCTTTCTAGTTTACATCTTCTCTTTCTTTTTATTAATGGAATGTGTCTTGAGAAGTTTTCAAGAACCACAGAATTAATTTTTTCAAAGCAGATGTTCGGATCCGTGTTGTTTAGGATATCTTCGCAGCTTGTTTCATTTAAGACAAGGTTTACTTGATCCCAATGTAAGTTTTTGTTATTGAAATTGAATTTTGTGAAGAGACCTTCATGACTGCTCACATTTTGCTGGTCAGGAGCCCTGTGCATACATGTCTGTACCTCTATTATGTTGTGATCTGAATGATCACAACAGTTAATAACAGTTAATACAGTTATACTACGTATCAGGTCGTCGTTGTTAGTGAAAATGAGGTCCAGCGTATTTTCTAGTCTTGTAGGCTCTACTATTTGCTGGTTTAAGGTGAATTTGGTGAAGAGATTTAATAGTTCGTGTGTGTGTGTGTGTGTGTGTGTGTGTGTGTGTGTGTGTGTGTGTGTGTGTGTGTGTGTGTGTGTGTGTGTGTGTGTGTGTGTGTGTGTGTGAATTTTCATGTGAGCTGCCTCCCGGGGTGATCTCTGCTAAAACATTGTTTGCTATCCTCCTCCATTTTAGGTGTCTCAGGTTGAAATCTCCCAGTAGTAAGATGTTTGGGGCAGGAGTTGGCAGATTTTCCAGACAGTGGTCAATTTCCTCAAGCTGCTCCTGGAATTGCTGGGAAGTTGCATCTGGAGGCTTGTATACTACCACAATGACACGGTGTAGGGTGGGTGTTTGTGTGGGGAGCATATATGTGGGCTGGTGGGTGCGGATATGTGGGGTGTGTGGGGGGGTCTGAGGAGTTGGTGAGTGTGGGTGTTTGGGGTGTGTGTGTGTGAGGGTTGGTGAGTGTGGGTGTTTGGGGTGGGTGTGGGTATTTGGGGTGTGTGTGGGGGCTGGTGGGTGTGGGGAATTGGTGGGTGTGGGTGTTTGGGGGGGTGTTGGGGGTGGCGGGGTTTGGGGTGTGTGTGGTTGGGTTCATGGGCGTATGGGGTTTGTGTGTGGGGTTTTGGTAGGGGATTATGTGGGGTGGTGTGTGTGTGTGTGTGTGTGTGTGTGTCTGTGTGTGTGAAGTGTTAGTTACGCGCGCACGCGCGCGTAACTAACACTTCACAAACACAGATCAGCTGTTGTAGCTGTTATGTCGTATCTTCAATTATTTGTTCACATATTGTTACATAAATTTCAAATGCCTGTAGCACTTAGTCTCCTTTTATGAGCTTTCATGTCTTCATGCTGCCTGCCTGCCAGCCTGCCTGCCTGCCTGTCAGCCTGCCTGTCAGCCTGCCTGTCAGCCTGCCTGTCAGCCTGCCTGTCAGCCTGCCTGTCAGCCTGCCTGTCAGCCTGCCAGCCTGCCTGCCAGCCTGCCTGCCAGCCTGCCTGCCTGTCTGCCTGCCTGCCAGCCAGCCAGCCTGCCAGCCTGCCTGCCAGCCTGCCTGCCTGCCTGCCTGCCTGCCAGCCTGCCAGCCTGCCTGCCTGCCTGCCAGCCTGCCTGCCAGCCTGCCAGCCTGCCTGCCTGCCTGCCTGCCAGCCTGCCTGCCTGCCTGCCTGCCAGCCTGCCAGCCTGCCTGCCTGCCAGCCTGCCTGCCAGCCTGCCTGCCTGCCTGCCAGCCTGCCAGCCTGCCTGCCTGCCTGCCAGCCTGCCTGCCTGCCTGCCTGCCAGCCTGCCTGCCTGCCTGCCTGCCTGCCTGCCTGCCTGCCTGCCTGCCTGCCTGCCTGCCTGCCTGCCTGCCTGCCTGCCTGCCTGCCTGCCTGCCTGCCTGGGCATCTGAAATGTTTTCAACTTATCATAGGCCATAGTTTTCTTTTAAATTCGGTAGTCATTTTGTGGCACTTTAAATCTTTATCATCAATATTTTCAGGTGTTGACACCAGACAACGTCTGCATCCAACATTTTGGACTTTGTATGTCTCATAAACACAAATTCTGTGTATAAAGCGATTCTGTATATTGCTTTCAAATATATAGAACGAGGTTCTCGCATTTCTGCTTTAAATATTTTTAATAGCTCCTACATAGGTGTGTGTGTGTGTCCGTGTCTGTGGGTGTGTCCGTGTATGTGTGTGTATATATATATATATATATATATATATATATATATATATATATATATATATATATATATATATATATATATATATATATATATATATATATACGTGACCTGTGACCTGATTTTATTTCCAGCTAATTTCCCACACTTGGCATTTATATGCATCCATCTTTTACTCTGCTGATTTTATCAAAGTCATCGTAAGCTTTTTTTTCATTAACTGCAGACATATTCGTACATTTACTTTCGGGAGAAGCACAGATCCTTGTGGTACCCCACTCGTAGCATCTCTCCAGGAGGAAGCTTCTTTCTTGTATAACTCTGAGCACTTTCCTCAGAGTCTCTCATCCTTTGTAATAATTTGTCTTTTTCCTGTGCTGGCTGTTTCCAAACTATTCTTTCATGGCGATCCTCTCTAACCAAAGGTGTCTTAAAAGTCCAGAAACAATTCGTTCATCCACAGATTTTTATAACTATATCTACGTCTGTCTTCGCTTAATTTATGTGATGTACGTGATCTTGTAGACGGACAACGGAATTGTTTACTCGTTAGTAGATTTTTATTCCAAGTGTTTAATCAACTTTTTTGTCTTTTCTTTCAAATATTTTTATAATTATCAACAAAAGACTGTTTAAAATATCCTGAATCGTAATCGTTTATAAGGTTTGTTAACTCAGTGTTACAGATGTTATGTGATGTTTACTGAAGCAAAGTGTTGTCAGTTGCATCAGTTACTGTTGTTATTGTCACAACATCTTTAAGTGTTTTATATCGCCTGAAGAATTAATGGAATGAGTGGGAGATAATCATCTTGATCTAAGGGAGTGGGAGGGTAGCTCCAGTTCCTTGGATTAAGAGCCCTTTACCAGCATCATAGAGGGGTAGCTAATCCTCTTCAACACACAAAAAATATAAGGTAGGTACAGAGATATTTTGAGGTAGGTTCAGTGGGTGGACCCAGCAAGTGTCGTCAGTCCAGTCTCACGGCCAATGGCAGTTTCACTTCATACCATATATAAAAAATGTATTTCTGAAGGCTAGCAAAGATTTAGGGTGCTTACCCTTGTCTTCCAGTGCACCCGGATGCTATGGTAATCAATAATGATCAGTTCTGGAACTAGCTGGAAAACAGATAAAAGTTATTGCTATTTTTCCTCTTACACGTCAACTGTACAGCTCATTTCAACATCCAGCTGTATTTAAGGTATATTACTACCCTAGGGAGGCCATCCACAACAGTCGACTACCACCCAGGTACCTACTTACTACTGAGTGAACAGGGGCAGCAGGTGTAAGAAAACATGCCCAACGTTTCCGCCCTTGCCGGGAATCAAACCACAGACACTCGGTATGTCATCCGAGTGTGTTGCCAGCTGGTAGAGGCAAGGGTATACCTGGAATATACCTAGAGGGTATTCCAGGGGGTCAGCGTTCCCTCAGCCCGGTCCATGACCAGGCCTTGCGGTGGATCAGGGCCTGATCAACCAGGCTTTTACTGCCGGCCGCACGCAAACCGAAGTACAAACCACAGCCTGGCTGGTCAGGTAGTGCCCAGAAACAAAGGTGTTGCAGTACTAGGGACAGAGAACAAAAGTTTCCAAGCCATGTTAATCAAACACTCATAAAGAACTTCCTGATTAAAACAGGAAAGTTGTTTTACAAAGAAAACTAAACAAAGAATAAACTAAAGCAAAACTTTCTTTGTGTCTATTATACACAGCCGGAATACAAGAAATTAAATACATGAAATAAAATTAAATGCATGTGCAAGAAAGTTATTATTGTAATAACTGCATAATGCTGAATTCCACGTACAGGAGTGGAGGGGTATTCCACGTACAGGAGTGGAGGGGTATTCCACGTACAGGAGTGGAGGGGTATTCCACGTACAGGAGTGGAGGGGTATTCCACGTACAGGAGTGGAGGGGTATTCCACGTACAGGAGTGGAGGGGTATTCCACGTACGGGAGTGGAGGGGTATTCCACGTACGGGAGTGGAGGGGTATTCCACGTACGGGAGTGGAGGGGTATTCCACGTACAGGAGTGGAAGGGTATTCCACGTACAGGAGTGGAGGGGTATTCCACGTACGGGAGTGGAGGGGTATTCCACGTACAGGAGTGGAGGGGTATTCCACGTACAGGAGTGGAGGGGTATTCCACGTACAGGAGTGGAGGGGTATTCCACGTACAGGAGTGGAGGGGTATTCCACGTACAGGAGTGGAGGGGTATTCCACGTACAGGAGTGGAGGGGTATTCCACGTACAGGAGTGGAGGGGTATTCCACGTACGGGAGTGGAGGGGTATTCCACGTACAGGAGTGGAGGGGTATTCCACGTACAGGAGTGGAGGGGTATTCCACGTACAGGAGTGGAGGGGTTTTCCACGTACGGGAGTGGAGGGGTATTCCACGTACAGGAGTGGAGGGGTATTCCACGTACAGGAGTGGAGGGGTATTCCACGTACGGGAGTGGAGGGGTATTCCACGTACGGGAGTGGATGGGAATTCCACGTACAGGAGTGGAGGGGTATTCCACGTACGGGAGTGGAGGGGTATTCCACGTACAGGAGTGGAGGGGTATTCCACGTACAGGAGTGGAGGGGTATTCCACGTACAGGAGTGGAGGGGTATTCCACGTACAGGAGTGGAGGGGTATTCCACGTACGGGAGTGGAGGGGTATTCCACGTACGGGAGTGGATGGGAATTCCACGTACAGGAGTGGAGGGGTATTCCACGTACGGGAGTGGAGGGGTATTCCACGTATGGGAGTGGATGGGAATTCCACGTACGGGAGTGGAGGGGTATTCCACGTACAGGAGTGGAGGGGTATTCCACGTACAGGAGTGGAGGGGTATTCCACGTACAGGAGTGGAGGGGTATTCCACGTACGGGAGTGGAGGGGTATTCCACCTACAGGAGTGGAGGGGTATTCCACGTACGGGAGTGGAGGGGTATTCCACGTACGGGAGTGGAGGGGTATTCCACGTACGGGAGTGGAGGGGTATTCCACGTACGGGAGTGGAGGGGTATTCCACGTACAGGAGTGGAGGGGTATTCCACGTACGGGAGTGGAGGGGTATTCCACGTACGGGAGTGGAGGGATATACCACGTACGGGAGTGGAGGGGTATTCCACGTACAGGAGTGGAGGGGTATTCTACGTACAGGAGTGGAGGGGTATTCCACGTACAGGAGAGGAGGGGTATTCCACGTACAGGAGTGGAGGGGTATTCCACGTACAGGAGTGGAGGGGTATTCCACGTACAGGAGTGGAGGGGTATTCCACGTACAGGAGTGGAGGGGTATTCCACGTACAGGAGTGGAGGGGTATTCCACGTACAGGAGTGGAGGGGTATTCCACGTACAGGAGTGGAGGGGTATTCCACGTACAGGAGTGGAGGGGTATTCCACGTACAGGAGTGGAGGGGTATTCCACGTACAGGAGTGGAGGGGTATTCCACGTACAGGAGTGGAGGGGTATTCCACGTACGGGAGTGGAGGGGTATTCCACGTACAGGAGTGGAGGGGTATTCCACGTACAGGAGTGGAGGGGTATTCCACGTACAGGAGTGGAGGGGTATTCCACGTACGGGAGTGGATGGGTATTCCACGTACGGGAGTGGATGGGAATTCCACGTACAGGAGTGGAGGGGTATTCCACGTACGGGAGTGGAGGGGTATTCCACGTACGGGAGTGGAGGGGTATTCCACGTATGGGAGTGGATGGGAATTCCACGTACGGGAGTGGAGGGGTATTCCACGTACAGGAGTGGAGGGGTATTCCACGTACAGGAGTGGAGGGGTATTCCACGTACAGGAGTGGAGGGGTATTCCACGTACGGGAGTGGAGGGGTATTCCACCTACGGGAGTGGAGGGGTATTCCACCTACGGGAGTGGAGGGGTATTCCACGTACGGGAGTGGAGGGGTATTCCACGTACGGGAGTGGAGGGGTATTCCACTTACGGGAGTGGAGGGGTATTCCACGTACGGGAGTGGAGGGGTATTCCACGTACGGGAGTGGAGGGGTATTCCACGTACGGGAGTGGAGGGATATACCACGTACGGGAGTGGAGGGGTATTCCACGTACAGGAGTGGAGGGGTATTCCACGTACAGGAGTGGAGGGGTATTCCACGTACAGGAGAGAAGGGGTATTCCACGTACAGGAGTGGAGGGGTATTCCACGTACAGGAGTGGAGGGGTATTCCACGTACAGGAGTGGAGGGGTATTCCACGTACAGGAGTGGAGGGGTATTCCACGTACAGGAGTGGAGGGGTATTCCACGTACGGGAGTGGAGGGATATTCCACGTACGGGAGTGGAGGGGTATTCCACGTACGGGAGTGGAGGGATATTCCACGTACGGGAGTGGAGGGGTATTCCACGTACGGGAGTGGAGGGGTATTCCACGTACGGAAGTGGAGGGGTATTCCACGTACAGGAGTGGAGGGGTATTCCACGTACAGGAGTGGAGGGGTATTCCACGTACAGGAGTGGAGGGGTATTCCACGTACAGGAGTGGAGGGGTATTCCACGTACAGGAGTGGAGGGGTATTCCACGTACAGGAGTGGAGGGGTATTCCACGTACAGGAGTGGAGGGGTATTCCACGTACAGGAGTGGAGGGGTATTCCACGTACAGGAGTGGAGGGGTATTCCACGTACGGGAGTGGAGGGGTATTCTACGTACGGGAGTGGAGGGGTATTCCACGTACGGGAGTGGAGGGGTATTCCACGTACGGGAGTGGAGGGGTATTCCACGTACAGGAGTGGAGGGGTATTCCACGTACGGGAGTGGAGGGGTATTCCACGTACGGGAGTGGAGGGGTATTCCACGTACGGGAGTGGAGGGGTATTCCACGTACGGGAGTGGAGGGGTATTCCACGTACGGGAGTGGAGGGGTATTCCACGTACGGGAGTGGAGGGGTATTCCACGTACCGGAATGGGAGGGTATTCCACATACGGGAGTGTGGGGTATTCCACATACGGGAGTGTGGGGTATTCCACATACGGGAGTGTGGGGTATTCCACATACGGGAGTGTGGGGTATTCCACATACGGGAGTGTGGGGTATTCCACATACGGGAGTTTGGGTTATTCCACATACGGGAGTGTGGGGTGTTCCACATACGGGAGTGTGGGGTATTCCACATACGGGAGTGTGGGGTATTCCACATACGGGAGTGTGGGGTATTCCACATACGGGAGTGTGGGGTATTCCACATACGGGAGTGTGGGGTATTCCACATACGGGAGTGTGGGGTATTCCACATACGGGAGTGTGGGGTATTCCACATACGGGAGTGTGGGGTATTCCACATACGGGAGTGTGGGGTATTCCACATACGGGAGTGTGGGGTATTCCACATACGGGAGTGTGGGGTATTCCACATACGGGAGTGTGGGGTATTCCACATACGGGAGTGTGGGGTATTCCACATACGGGAGTGTGGGGTATTCCACATACGGGAGTGTGGGGTATTCCACATACGGGAGTGTGGGGTATTCCACATACGGGAGTGTGGGGTATTCCACATACGGGAGTGTGGGGTATTCCACATACGGGAGTGTGGGGTATTCCACATACGGGAGTGTGGGGTATTCCACATACGGGAGTGTGGGGTATTCCACATACGGGAGTGTGGGGTATTCTACATACGGGAGTGTGGGGTATTCTACATACGGGAGTGTGGGGTATTCCACATACGGGAGTGTGGGGTATTCCACATATGGGAGTTTCCACATATGGGAGTGGGGGGTTATCCACATGTGGGAGTGGGGGGTTATCCACATGTGGGAGTGGGGGGTTATCCACATGTGGGAGTGGGGGGTTATCCACATGTGGGAGTGGGGAGTTATCCACATGTGGGAGTGGGGGGTTATCCACATGTGGGAGTGGGGGGTTATCCACATGTGGGAGTGGGGGGTTATCCACATGTGGGAGTGGGGGGTTATCCACATGTGGGAGTGGGGGGTTATCCACATGTGGGAGTGGGGGGTTATCCACATGTGGGAGTGGGGGGTTATCCACATGTGGGAGTGGGGGGTTATCCACATGTGGGAGTGGGGGGGTTATCCACATGTGGGAGTGGGGGGTTATCCACATGTGGGAGTGGGGGGTTATCCACATGTGGGAGTGGGGGGTTATCCACATGTGGGAGTGGGGGGTTATCCACATGTGGGAGCGGGGGGTTATCCACATGTGGGAGTGGGGGGTTATCCACATGTGGGAGTGGGGGGTTATCCACATGTGGGAGTGGGGGGTTATCCACATGTGGGAGTGGGGGGTTATCCACATGTGGGAGTGGGGGGTTATCCACATGTGGGAGTGGGGGGTTATCCACATGTGGGAGTGGGGGGTTATCCACATGTGGGAGTGGGGGGTTATCCACATGTGGGAGTGGGGGGTTATCCACATGTGGGAGTGGGGGGTTATCCACATGTGGGAGTGGGGGGTTATCCACATGTGGGAGTGGGGGGTTATCCACATGTGGGAGTGGGGGGTTATCCACATGTGGGAGTGGGGGGTTATCCACAGGTGGGAGTGGGGGGTTATCCACATGTGGGAGTGGGGGGTTATCCACATGTGGGAGTGGGGGGTTATCCACATGTGGGAGTGGGGGGTTATCCACATGTGGGAGTGGGGGGTTATCCACATGTGGGAGTGGGGGGTATTCCACATGTGGGAGTGGGGGGTATTCCACATGTGGGAGTGGGGGGTATTCCACATGTGGGAGTGGGGGGTATTCCACATGTGGGAGTGGGGGGTATTCCACATGTGGGAGTGGGGGTATTCCACATAGAGGAGTGGGGAGAGGTATTCCACATACAGGAGTGGAGGGGTATCCCACATAGAGGAGTGGGGAAAGGTATTCCACATACAGGAGTGGAGGGGTATCCCACATAGAGGAGTGGGGAGAGGTATTCCACATACAGGAGTGGAGGGGTATCCCGCATAGAGGAGTGGGGAGAGCTATTCCACATACAGGAGTGGAGGGGTATCCCACATAGAGGAGTGGGGAAAGGTATTCGACATACAGGAGTGGAGGGGTATCCCGCATAGAGGAGTGGGGAGAGCTATTCCACATACAGGAGTGGAGGGGTATCCCACATAGAGGAGTGGGGAGAGGTATTCCACATACAGGAGTGGAGGGGTATCCCACATAGAGGAGTGGGGAGAGGTATCCCACATACAGGAGTGGAGGGGTATCCCACATAGAGGAGTGCGGAAAGGTATTCCACATACAGGAGTGGAGGGGTATCCCACATAGAGGAGTGGGGAGAGGTATTCCACATATAGGAGTGTGGGTTATAAATTATTTAATTCTGATAGTCAACAAGAAAGGTGGCGTAGTTATGTATGTTAAGGGAAAATTTAAACTGTTGCGTCATAAACGATATAAAGACGGAAGGGACAGACACGAAATCTGTTTGTATACATTTCCTCGGAGTGTATGAAAAGCTAATCTTAGGTGTGATCTACAGACTCTCAAACCTAGAGTCCACGGTAAACTTTTTTGGGATGATATTGCTTAGGCATCTAGAAGCGAGAAAGTAACAATGGGAGAATTTAACTTAAAAACAAAACGATTGGAGCAATTTGACAGGTAATCTGGAGTCTAGCGACTTTCTTGATATGGTCCAAGACTGTTTTCTTGAAACAGTTTGTGTCAGAACTAACTAGAGGACATAACCTGCTGGACCTGGGTCTGGCAAACAAGGAAGTTAATGAAGAACTTGGAGAAAGTGTTTATGAATCACTTAATTTAAATATCTCATGGAATTGCCTTGATAACGATAAAGTTAAGATCCCCAAGTTTCACGCTGCAAATTAAATGAGGTTAAGGGATCACAAAAGTGTTGACCGGGGTAGATTGACTAGAGAATATCGTAAGGGAGACTAAATAGATGGTAGTTATGGTTGCCAATATGAAATTTTTTCAAAGCATTGTACAGGCTGACCAAACTACATGTAATCCCAGTAGAGAATTTAGATTAAACATGAATTATCCTAAATGGATAAACAATAGATTCAAAATCTCTTGAGTGAAAAGAGAGGCATTTAAAGGCGAATAAAATAAAGATGAAGGGTCACCTTATTAAACAATATATTCAAGAAACAAGTCCAAAAAGTACTAAGCCAAAAGAGAATATGAAATTAAGATTATGCTGAAAATGGTATAAAATACCGACAAGTTGATGATTAAGACACACGAGCAACAATTAGTTATCTTTATTGTTGAGACGTTTCGCCTACACAGTAGACTTCTTCTGACATATGCAGCAGCAGCTGCATATGTCAGATGTTTTCAGTCCATCAACCTTGGAGAAATAATTGAGGTGGTCAGTCCCTCATCCTGGAGAAGAGTTCAGTTCCATGGTCTGGAACGATGTGAAGTTGAAGCATGAGAAATGAGTATTAAATATTGTCGAAGGTTAAGTGGAAGATCTCGAAGACATTAAATCTCACCTTCAACAGTATTTAAGACTCCCCAAGATTGATGGACTGATTACATCAACTTCATTTCACTACTACTGCTGCTGCTGTATTATGAAATTAATATTGCAAGGGAACCAAAAACCAGTGCTGTGGGTTTTGTTTTTTGGTATATAGGAATAAGATTATTGAAATTCAGCTCAGATCAGCTTAAGGTTAATGACAGAGAAATGTTTATCAATTGCAACACTTATTCCTCTCTTGTTACACGAGGGTACAAACGAATTCCCAAAAAATCAATACTTATGCTGGTCATGACAAAAATAAATTGGACAATAACAGACATTAGTGTGACTGTCCTCTAACAACTAGAAAGACTGAAGTCAAACAAGTTACCGGGCTCTGATGAGCTGTGCTCAAGGGTTCTAAAGGAAAGTAAGAAGGAACTTAGTAAACTCTTTGGTAAGTCTCTGTAACTTATCACTACAAACAGGTATTGTACCGGTTAAGTACAAAATGACAAATTTAATACCCGTTTACAAAGCAGGAGGTAGGTCCTTAGCTTCAAATTATAGACCAGCAAGCCTAACTACCGTTGTGGAAAATGTGGTAGAATTACCGACAATGTTAGATAATACAACTCGTGTGATATTTTACTGTGGCAACGTTTCGCTCTCCAGGAGCACCTAGAGAGCGAACGTTGCCACAATAAAGTGTCGTACTAGTTGCACTTGCGTTCTTTTATCTAACAAGTTATGGACAAGTTGATGGATTCATAATTACTGATGCAATTCGAATGCGCCTCAGAAGACATAATTTGAACAACGCATCTCAGCAGAGTTTTACAAAAAGACGTTCTTGACATGTGAATAAGGGAATAAATAGCGACATAAGTTTGCCGACGACACTAAAATAGGCCGTCGAATAATTTCTGATGTACACAGTAGAGGGCTCTAGGATCACCTGGATATATTGATGTGGTTGAAGTAACAGATGAAGTTCATTGCATAAAAGTGTGAGGTTCTAATCTTAGAAAAAGGAAATAACTATGGCACTTATCAACTAAACAATGTGGACGTCCTAGTCAAAGTCAATACGAAAAAGATCTAGGAGTTCTGGTTAGCAGAAATTTAAAGCTAAGTCAACAGTGCATAAGTGTTCACATGAAAGTTAATCAAATTCTTGGTTTTTTATCTAGAATTATAAATATCAGAAGTTCTACGGTTATACTTTAATTTATTGTCTTTGGTTAGACCTCGTTTAAATTATGCAACTCGGTTCTGGTTTCCATGTTAGAGGATACCTGGACTATTCCTGGAGAGGGTTTTGGGGGTCAACGCCCCCGCGGCCCGGTCTGAGACCAGGTCTCGTGGGTGGATCAGGGTCTGATCAACCAGGCTGTTACTGCTGGCCGCATGCAAGCTGACGTACGAACTACAGCCTGGCTGGTCAGTTACTACCTGTCCAGTGCTTTCTTGAAGACAGCCAGGGGTCTATTAGTATTCCCCCTTATGTATGTTGGGAGGCAGTTGGATAGTCTTGGGCACCTGACACTTATTGTGTTGTCTCTCAGTGTACTCGTGGCGCTCCTGCTTTTCATTGGGGAAAATGTTGCATCTCCTGCAAAGTCTTTTGTTTCACAGGGAGTGATTTTCGTGTGCAAGTTTGGTACTAATCCCTCTAGGATTTTCCAAGTGTATATTATCATGTATATCTTAAGCCTGCGTTCCAGGGAATACAATCAAGGGACTTCAACCTTTATCGTACTTATGTGTGCCGTGAAAGTTCTTTGTACACACTCCACGTCAGCAATTTCGCCTGCCTTGAAGGGGCCAGTTAGTGCACAACAGTATTTCAGCCTAGAGAGAACACGCGATCTGAAGAGAATCATCATGGGTTTGGTGTCCCTAGTTTTGAAGGCTCTCATTACCCATTCTATCATTTTTCTAGAAGATGTGGTAGATACACTATTGTGGTCTTCGAAGGTGAGATCCTGTGACATTATCACTCCCAGGTCCTGCACATTACTTTTTCGCTCTATTATATGGTTAGAATTTGTTTTGTAACCTGATATATTTTTAATTTCCTCAAGTTTTCCATATCTGAGTAGTTGAAATTTCTCTTCATTGAACTTCATATTGTTTTGAGTGGCCCATTTGAAGATTTGGTTGATGTCCGCCTGGAGTCTTGCGGTGTCTTCGATGGAGGACACTGTCGTGGCAATTCGGGTGTCATCCACAAAGGAAGACACGGAGCTGCGGCTTACATCTCTGTCAGATAGGAATAGGAACAGGATGGGAGCGAGTACTGTGCCTTGTGGAACAGAGCTTTTCACCGTAGCCGCCTCAGACTTTACTCTGTTGACTACTACTCTTTGTGTTCTATTTGTCAGGAAGTTATAGATCCATCTACCAACTTTTCCTATTATTCTTTTATCACGCTTTTTGTGCGCTATTACACCATGGTCACACTTGTCGAAGGGTTTTGCAAAGTCTGTGTATACTACATCTGCATTTTGTTTATCCTCTATGGCATCCAGGACCTTGTCATAGTGGTCCAGTAGCTGGGACAGGCAGGAGCGACCTGCTGTGAACCTGTTTCACTGGGTTGTGTAACTGATGGGTATCTAGATAGTTGACGATCTTGCTTCTTAGATCCCTTTCAAAGATTTTTATATGGGTTGTTAGTGTTATCGGTCTGTAGTACTTTGCCATTACTTTACTGCCACCTTTGTAGAGTGGGGCTATGACTGTTGTTTTTAGTGAGTGTGGGATGACCCCTGTGCACTTTAAAACAAAAAAAGAATGAAGTTTATTCCATATATTAGAAACCATTCCTACAAAAATAGGCTGAAAGTATTAAACATTCACTCATTGGAAAGGCGTAGAATTAAGATATATATGATTGAAGCGTGCAAATGGAAAGCAAGAATAAATAAAGGCGATGGATATAAATAGCGTATTAAAAATATCTGACCGAGACAGGACTTACATTAGTGAAATTAAGAATGAGGAAGGATACTGAGGGGAACTGACTGCAGATGAGCGGAACTAACTTCCGGTAGCATAATTGTTGCAGGGGATTTGGGTAACTTTAAATATAGGTTGGACGAGTGCAAGAGTGGGTGAGAGTGAGTTGAACTGGTCTAGCATAGGCCAGATTGTATTAATGAATTACCAACAATCTGTTAGGTAAAAGGAGACAAGTGTTACTAATGTGATATTTTATTGTGGCAACGTTTCGCTCTCCAGGAGCTTTATCAAGTCTTTACGGCTTGATAAAGCTCCTGGAGAGCGAAACGTTGCCAAATAAAATGTCACATTAGTTGCACTTGTGTCCTTTTAGCTAACATAGCAAAGCATAGGCCAGTAGTCCTTCTGCAGTGGTCTTTCGATCTTATGTTATGTTCTTATACAGACAGTAAGTAGACGAAGACACAAGCAGAGTTCAAGACATTGAGGAAATGTTTCACTACAAGTGAGTATTTCACTCCTGATACAGAATATTTAAAGTAAGAGGTCAGGAGAATAACATTAAAAGTGAGACAAATAACCCGCACATGAGACACTAAAACTTATGACATTTCGTCATGAGTTTGTCTTCTATGTGTAGGGCATTCATGTATTGTTCCAGTCATGGTATTGTTTTTGGTACATGAATGGTATACAATACCGACAAGACGAAAATTAGACACGTGTGCAACATCTGGGTATCTTTATTGTAGACGTTTCGGCAACCAGTGGTTTTATTAATACAAATTAGAGAACATAATTAGAAGACAGAATTATATACGAAAGATGAAGTAATCGGTCCCTCAGTCTCTACGAAAAAGTGCACGAAACTTTTAAAATGGTAAAACTTCTAGGAATGTATTAGTGAAGAGAATGCAGAATGTTGAGAGAAGTTTCACAGTGGTTGTAGAAACAAGAGATGAGAAAGAGGCAGGGACACTGATAACACCAACTAGTGTTTTGAAGAAAGCAACCAAGTTGACTCAGACTAGCTGGGCCAGAATCGAGAAAAAGGCTCGGTGGACAAACAGGTGTGAGTAGAACACGAGGCAGTGTGGTGCAAGGAACTCTCAGACGACACACGAGTAGTGTGGAACACAATTTCACTAGGAAACACTGGTAACGGGAACATGTCGATGGCACTTGACGAAAGGAAGATGAAGTAGCGGTGAAGAACTCTGCGACTAGCAGCTGGTGTCATGAAACGTAAACATTAGCTTGATAGTAAGTAGAATGGTTAGAGGAAACAGGTAACATTCTGATATGCACGAGCACCCCATCACTGGCAAATAAAACGAGTGTGGAACATAATGGGTTCAGAACAAAAGCGTCTGGTAACTATGAGAGGCCTCATTTATACTCGCTCCACAAGGCAGTAATTAGTAGCAGTACTTGGAAGTTTGTACGAACATACTACAAATAATTAGTCATAAGAGACTGTAGATATGGCTTTCTTGGGTTCGTTAATGCTCCCAGACGGAAGATGACTCATTTTACATAATAATAACCTTACAGTAACTTTTAACATAAACAACTACATTACAAGCACTTGTGCGCTGGAATATAGTGGAGACTACATTATATAAGTGGTGAAGCCTCCATCCCATGTATATTGTTTTACTACAACATACCGGCCATCTTCTACCAAGGTAGCGTGACCCTTTAAAATAAGGGAACATACACTATCATTCATTCAATAGCTGTCGTGCCAAAAGTAACACAGACTTTACAGTTCAAGTGACCCTCTGAATGCCAGTGTCCCCATCCATCCTTCAGAGTGCATGCACCGTATACTTTCCACCTCCCTCAATCCCTTCATAAAGGTTACCTTGCTTTCACTCCAACACCACGTGATATCAACATCACTCGTCTCCAATCCTTTGTAACACGTTCAAACAACCCTCCCTAAAACCCATCCAGGGATGACCCCCCCTCCCCACCTCCCCTCCCTCTTCAGATTTATACTCTTCCTTGGTCAGTCTATTCTCATCCATCCATATATGTATACATAATATATAATGTATGTATGTAGTGCCGAATGGGTAAAACTTGCGATTTTGGCTTAAATAGCAACACTATTTTTGCCGAATAAGGCAAGCGAAAATTTGTGAATGCAATAATTTCGCAAAAATCATTCTGAACCTAACGAAAAAAATATATTTCATTGCTTGTTTATTATTAAATTTTTGTAAATTTATCTAAAATATATTTAGTTGGATTAGGCTAAATTAAATTGCGCTTGTTATAATGCTAGGTAAGTTTTCTAAGGTTCTTTTGGTAAAAATTTATAAATTTTTAGATTAACATAAATGAAAAAGATATATTTTTAAACGTATAGGAGAAAATTTTAGAAAGAACTTAATTTTAAACGAGTTCTTGCTATTTGACCAGTTTTACCTATTCGGCACGACATTATATTATATATATATATGTATATATGTATATAATGTACAAACATTGTCTCTACGTCCACAGCAGGACTCGAACCTGCTAACTCTATATCAGAGTCCACAGTACTTTACCATTGAGCTAGACCCAAGATTAGTATGGGAGCTTAGCCGAAGCAGGATTCGATAAAATAACGAGCTTGGTATCGCTTAGCTTCGGCTAAGCGCCCATACTTATCTTGGGTCTAGCTCAGTGGTAAAGTACTGTGGACTCTGATACAGAGTTAGCAGGTTCGAGTCCTGCTGTGGACGTATAGACAATGTTGGTAAATAATTTCGCCTGTTTGCGAATTGTTAAGCATTATATATATTATATATATATATATATATATATATATATATATATATATATATATATATATATATATATAGATCTATATATATTATATATATATATTGCATTCATTTTCTTTTTTTTAACGTCGGTCTTCTCCCACCGAGACAGGGTGACCCAAAAAAGAAAAAGCTTTCATCAACACTTTCACCATCACTCTTACATAATCACTGTCTTTGCAGCGGCGCCCAGATACGACAGTTTAAATGTCTCTCCAAACTGCTAATATCCCAAACCTCTCCTTTAATGTGCAGGCATTGTACTTCCCATTTCCAGGACTCAAGTCCGGCTAACCGGTTTCCCTGAATCCCTTCACCAAATATTACCCTGCTCACACTCCAGCAGCTCGTCAGGTCCCAATAACCATTTGTCTCCATTCGCTATCCAACGCGCTCACGCACGCTTGCTGGAAGTTCAAGCCCCTCGTCCACAAAACCTCCTTTTCCACCTCCCTCCAACTTTTTTGAGGACGACCGCTACCCTGCCTTCCCCTACAGATTTATATGCTCTCCAAGTCATTCTACTTTGTTCCATTTTCTCTAAATGACCAAAACCTCAACAACCCCTCTTCATCCCTCTGACTAATACTTTTAGTAACTCCACACTTCCTTAGTTCCACACTCCGAATTCTCTGCATAATATTTACACCACACATTGCCCTTAGAAAGGACATCTTCACTGCCTCCAACCGCCTCCTCGCTGCAACATTTACAACCCAAGCTTCACACCCATATAAGAGTGTTGGTACCACATACTCTCGTACATTCCTTTCTTTGCCTTCATGGATAATAGTCTTTGTTTCCACATATACTTCAATGCACCACTCACCTTTTTTCTTTCATCAGTTCTATAGTTAACCTCATCTTTCATAATCCCATCCGCTGACAAGTCAACTCCCAAATATCTAAAATCTTTGACTTTCATACTTCCTCCAACGTAATATCCAATTTTTCTTTATCTAAATTGTTTGTTACCCACATCAACTTTCTACCTTTACACACCCTTTAAATACATAATAGAAACCCTCAGGACCTCTATCTGAGGTCTTCCTCAGAAGTACGAGACAAAAACAAACTTATACACCAGCATAAATGTTACATGTTAATGTGTTGTCACGGAGGTGTCAGATCACTTATATGTTAATTATATATTCCTCGTTAACTTTAAACATTAACCTCTCAGGGTATCAGCTTGTTCATATTTAGCTGTGGTAGTACAAGATGAACTTTGTCGAGTGCAGGTGACCTGAAAGAGTGAAGGTTACCTGTGTCAGGTGTAGGTAGTGTGACATACAGGAGGAAAGGTGAGCTGGATTAGGGGTTATGACACAGGAAGAAAGGTGAGCTGGATCAGGGGTTATGACACAGGAGGAAAGGTGAGCTGGATCAGGGGTTATGACACAGGAAGAAAGGTGAGCTGGATCAGGGGTTATGACACAGGAGGAAAGGTGAGCTGGATCAGGGGTTATGACACAGGAAGAAAGGAGAGCTGGATCAGGGGTTATGACACAGGAAGAAAGGTGAGCTGGATCAGGGGTTATGACACAGGAAGAAAGGTGAGCTGGATCAGGGGTTATGACACAGGAGGAAAGGTGAGCTGGATCAGGGGTTATGACACAGGAAGAAAGGTGAGCTAGATCAGGGGTTATGACACATGAAGAAAGGTGAGCTAGATCAGGGGTTATGACACAGGAAGAAAGGTGAGCTAGATCAGGGGTTATGACACAGGAAGAAAGGTGAGCTAGATCAGGGGTTATGACACAGGAAGAAAGGTGAGCTAGATCAGGGGTTATGACACATGGTGATCACCCGGTGTAGCCCACACCAGGTGATCACCCGGTGTAGCCCACACCAGGTGATCACCCGGTGTAGCCCACACCAGGTGATCACCCGGTGTAGCCCACACCAGGTGATCATGCGGTGTAGCCCACACCAGGTGATCATGCGGTGTAGCCCACACCAGGTGATCACCCGGTGTAGCCCACACCAGGTGATCATTATGGAACAGCACCCTAAAGCTGTGTATCTCCTTGAGTCGTCCATGTAGGTGGGCTGCTGGACTCATTAATGTCAGGGATCGCGTGCTGGAGGTCAGGGCTAAGACTCTCCACTCCCTAAGCACCCCTCTGTCCCTCCGTCTCCCCGTCTTGGCGGTGGATTAGACTGACCCAGGAGGTCAGTGCTGGGAACACCCCCTCCCTCCCTGTACGTGGTACAGTTGTTCATATGCGGCCCATGTTGTGGGTCACTAAAGTTTGAATCATATTTACTCTAGCGACTACACTCATCACGAGTGTGTTGATGCTGGTGAGGGGCTCTTGATCTAGGGAATTGGATCTGTGCTCGAGTTCGCCTTCCTTTTTCCCCCCCAAGGAGCTGTATAATCCCTACAGGTTTAGCACTCCCCCCTTAGGACTGACCCTTATTATCTTCTATTTTAAGCCTGAACAGACACGATATATTAAGTAATATGAAGTCTGGAATGTAAGGGACAATGAAGCTGGTCATCGCCATGTAGTGAAATCAGATTATTTAATTTTAAAACAAATATATACAGCCTATTAATTACAGCTAATCACAGGTCCAAGTAGAAGGATACTGGTAACATTAGACTATTACAGATGTCTGAAGCTTCAGGAGAGATGAACAACGGAAGCCTAGGCTACACACACTACTATTTAACTACAGTTTATGTACATCGGCCTGTAAATATTTATTTTTAATACAGGTGTTGAAAATATCCGGTTAATTATAAAATTAAGCCTCTCTAAATCAATACAAGTTTTACTACGTTTTAGACATGAAGGTCGTGATATTTCACCTTGTCATGACATCTCGTGTCGTCTCAACTACTTACGATGAAAACGCACCATTTTGGCACGAGGAAAAACACTGCTTTCGCCAGATTGCCAAGAACACCGAGTGATGTTGGGTAGCCATAACAAATTAGAAGATGGAAATGTGGAGAGAACCTGACATACACAATACCTCCCATTTTCCTGAGCTGACACTTCCCAAAAGTATGCATGATGTACGGTGTCTCCCGAGGCTTTGTTTAGTCCATCAAAGTGATGGGCACCAATGTAACTCCAGACCACTAACCATAGGATTTACAGTGATACTCGTTCATACAAACTAAAATTTTACGTTCGCAGGAGGAATGGGAAGGGAATGTCATTGACAGCCTCGTAAGGCGTGAGGTCAGGACTCTGACCTTGTTTTATGTTATTTTAGTGATGTTAGTGTGGTGTATAAGTTAAATGACTAGAATCTGAGAAGGATTATTCTGATTGGCTTCAACCTGTAAATCCGGGTGCATGTTGTTAGGAAAGGCTTGGGTTGTCATCGTAGTTGTGTGTGTGTGTGTGTGTGTGTGTGTGTGTGTGTGTGTGTGTGTGTGTGTGTGTGTGTGTGTGTGTCTGTCTGTCTGTCTGTCTGTCTGTCTGTCTGTCTGTCTGTCTGTCTGTCTGTGTCTGTCTGTCTGTCTGTCTGTGTTTGTCTGCTGTGAACCGAGACTGTGTGTGTGTGTGTGTGTGTGTGTGTGTGTGTGTGTGTGTCAGTCTCTGTCTCTGTGTGTGTCAGTCTACTGTGAACCGAGACTGTGTGTGTCTGTGTCTGTGTCTGTCTGTCTGTCTGTCTGTGTTTGTCTGTGTCTGTCTGTCTGTGTTTGTCAGTCTGCTGTGAACTGAGACTGTGTGTGTGTGTGTGTGTGTGTGTGTGTGTGTGTGTGTGTGTATAATATACATTAAATTAAAATATGTATAATTTTTTATACGCTCACTTTTGTCTATTTTCTTTACAAAGAAAAAAAATATAAAATTATATACTAAACTCTTGAAATAAATGTTATGCAAATTACTTTAAGCTGCTTAAGAAATACCAATCTTATCCTGCACTCAAGAAAATAAGGAAATAAAGCCTGATTTAAGTTTTTAATTATAAATGTTTAATAAAATGGTGTTGTGTAGGAGGTCGTCTCCTGGAACACAAAAACTCTCTTATTTCATAAATAAATCTATTAGTGTTCTATCAGTGAACCTAGAAACCATGGTCTGTCTGCCTTCACCCCTCCCAACGTACTAACCTATATTCTAAGCTAAAAATAAACACAGGAAACTAAATACGGTGTCAAACGGGATCTAAATATATTAGCTATAAATTTACACTGGACTGCGTTAAAGTTCTTGGACTTGGAGGGTTTTGATTCACATCATAAACTAGGGCTAGATATGCTTAGAACGTCTTCACAATACTTCGTAAGATTAGTTTGAAAATTTCACGGTGTTTGGATTGTTTCATCTGGACCTCTTAGGGCTGTTCCTGGACCTCTAGAGGATTTTCAACTACAGTTCCTGAACTTGCGTGGAGTTAAAAGTAGATTGGGGTTATTTGATTCGAAAGGACACCTGCCTCTGATAGCGCAGATTGAAACACACATACTTCATGCATGTCTTTCATTTGTGTACTTCAGTCACATCTTCCTCATTCCTCTCCTCTTAAGAGAGTGTAGGATCAGGGATTTATCTTCGTGTGAAAAATACTTTCACAATGGTTTAATTGTTATCCTTCTCTATATGTCCTCTAATGTACTCCAAGTTCTTATACATTCAGAAACATGAGGACAAGAATTGCGCAGCATAATCTAAATGAGTAATGTGTTTCTGAAATTTCTTGACAGACATTCAAGGGGTTTATTGGCCTTATTACGGACATTTAGACAGTACTATATTGAGGGATTTGTCGTAGTACCAGCCCGGGCTTTGTCTGAGGTGACCTGGCAAGGTGTCCTTTCTTGGATTGAAATATGTTAGAATTGACTCGCATCTCTCTCTCTCTCTCTCTCTCTCTCTCTCTCTCTCTCTCTCTATCTCTCTCTCTCTATCTCTCTCTATCTCTCTCTCTCTCTCTCTCTCTCTCTCTCTCCCTGTATGATCAAGCTTCATTTGATATACAGTGTGGATATTATAGTTAGGTTCACCCCCGAATAGAACTGGCACTTTGCACTTGCTCACACTGAACTGCATGTGCCACTTCCAACCCTATCATTATTTTTTTTAAATCATTCTGAAGTTCCATATCCTACTCCCAAAACTATTATTCGACCTGTCTCGGCAAAATTACTCTCTATTGTTTTTATTCTCTTGTCAAAGTCATTAATACAGATTACGAACAACTTTTTCACAACTGTTCCCCGAGGAACTCCAGTCTAATTCCCCCCAACTCATGCAAACACTCCGCTCCTTCTATGAGAATATTTTTTAAGCTTTACTGAATTACAACTTTTTGTAAGGGACTTTCAAAAGCCTTACTGAAATACCAGTAAATATCATATTACTTGTCATGATCTACTGCCTGATATCTTCATGGAGAAAATCTGTAAATTTGTTAGGCATGAACTACCCTTCTTGAATGTGCTGACACAATGATATTATGCTTATCAAGGTGACTTACGACTGTTTCTGTTATTATTGATCCTAATTATTTTGCAACTCTTAAGGTCAAGATTACTGGGCAGTAATTTGACGGTAGGGACTTGTTTCCTGTTTTGTTGGTAAGAATTAACATTGATCTTCTTCCAGATCTGTCATGACAGTGATGTGCAGTGATAAATTAGCTAGCGGATCACTTAGTTTATCTTTTGTTTTTCCTAAGGATCCTTGTAAACAATTTGTTTGGGGTACAGGAACTTGGTTTTCAAATAGTGATTGAAGTAAACTGTGTCCATAATGGTTATGATATTAGCTAACTCGTTTTCCTAATTTTTCCTGTAATTTTAAGTTACCGTGATTTCATTTGTGTATAATGTGAAAACCGATAGGAATTTGTTTTTAATTAAAGACATTTCTGTTTATTAATAAGCTTTCCAGGGTTCATTTTACGTTGACCCAACCTTGTTCCCTCACCTTTGATTGGCCTGTATGTCAGTCTCTTATTTGCTCGTAACTACTAAACACCTCAAATGATGTAGTTGAAGCTTTGGCAGTAAAGCTCGAAAACCAAAACCTTGTCATTGTGGTTGTATACAAACCTCCGGATGCTACTTCCCAACAGTTCAAGGAACAGCTTTACAAAATTGATCACTGTCTAGAAAATCTCCCAACTCCTGCCCCAAACATCTTGCTGCTCGGCGATTTCAGCATAAGACACCTAAAGTAGAAGAGGGTAGCAAATAGTGTTTTAAGAGAGAGAACCCCAGGAGGCAGCTCAGATGAAAACACACACACACACACACACACACACACACACACACACACACACACACACACACGAGCTATTAAATCTCTGAAACAGATTCACTTTAAACCAGCAAATAATCGATCCAACAAGACTGGAACATACACTAGACCTCATTTTCACCAACATTTTGATCTGATACGGAATATAACAGTATCAAAGAAAATACACCCAGACCACAACATAGAGGTACAGACAAGTATGTACAGGACTCCTGACCAGCAAAAGGTGACCAGTTATGAAGGTGCCTTCACCAAATTCAACTTCATTAACAAAAGAATACAGTGGGATTAAGTCAACTATATCCTCAATGAAACAAGCTGGGAAGATATCCTAAGCAACATGGATCCGAACCTTTGCCTGGAAAGAATTAACTCTGTGGCACTTGAGGTATTTTCAAGGCATATTCCTTTAAGAAAAAGGACGAGAAGATGTATACTAGAAAGAGAGAAATGCTCCCTATACAGGCGAAGATGAATCGCAGAGCTGCTGAAAGGGGCCAGTATATCTGAAATACGAAGGAGAAGACTGGTCAGAGAAATAGCAAATATAGAACTTAAGCTTAAGGATTCATACAGGAGACAAGAAACCAGGAAGAACTTAGTCATCGATGAAATTTGAAAAAAAAAAATATATTTCTTATGCCAAATCTAAGACCAAGACAACATCCAATATTGGGCCGCTGCTTAGACGAGTTGGGACCTACACAGATGACAATAAAGAACTGAGTGAGATACTAAAGTCCCAGTGTGACTCAGGGTTTACTGAGCCGTTAACCGGACTAAGAGTCTAAAATCTAAATGACTGAGACTCAAAATTTAGTCAATTTAAAAATCTCCGATATTATCCTAACACCACAAGACTTAAAAAAAAAAAAAAAAAAAAAAATGACATGACCATGCACTGTGCCTCAGGCCCAGACTCGTGGAGCTCCGTGTTCATCAAGAACTGCAAGAAGCCCCTTTCAAGTGCCTTTCCCCTCAAGGGAGGTTCCTTGACGCTGGTGAGGGGCTCTTGATCTAGGGAATTGGATCTGTGCTTCGGTTCCCTGAATTGAGCGTGAATACCTTCCATCCCCGCCTCACAGGCGCTGTATAATTCAACGGGTTTAGCGCTCCCTCATGATTATAATACAATTCACCTGCCTTCAGCATTCTATGAAGAGGGAGCGCTGACACGGGGGTCATCCCACAGTCACTAAAAATAACAGACATAGCCCCACTCTACAAAGGTGGTAGGAAAGCTATTGCAAAGACTTAGACTTATAGCACTAACGTCCCATATCGTAAAAATCTTTGAGTGTTCTAAGAAGCAAGATCACCAGCCATCTAGATATCCATCAGTTACACAACCCAGGGCAACACGGGTTTAGAGCAGGTCGCTCCTGCCTGTCCCAGCTACTGGACCAGTATGACAAGGTCCTGATGCACTGGAGGACAAACAAAATGCAGATCTATACATAAACTTTGCAAAAGCCTTTGACAAGTGTAACCATGGTGTAATAGCGCACAAAATGTTTGATAAAGGAATAACAGGAAAAATTGGTAGATGGATCTATAATTTCCTTATAGAACACAAAGGGTAATAGTAAAAAGAGTAAAGTCTGAGGCAACAACAGTGAATAGGTCTGTTCCACAATGCCTATCTGACATAGAGATGTAAACCACAGCACCGTGTCTTCCTTCGCGGATGACACCCGAATTTGCAAGACGGTGTCATCCATCTAAGACACGGCAAGACTCCAAGCGGATACCAACCAAATCTTTGAATGGGCCGCAGAAAACAACATGAAGTTCAATGAAGATAAATTTTAATTACTCCGATATGGAAAACTCGAGGAAATTAAAAGTACATCGGAGTATAAAACAAATTTCAGTCACTAAATAGAGGTAAAATTAATGTGAAGGACCTGGGAGTGATAATGTCAGAGGATCTCACTTTCAAAGACCATAACAATGTATCTACCACATCTGCTAGGAAAATGATAGGATAGATAATGAGAACCTTCAAAACTAGGGATGGCAGGGCTATGATGATTCTCTTAAAATCGCTTGTTCTCTCTAGGGACATTAACGGCCCCTTTCAAAGCAGGCGAAATTGTAGACCTGGAGAATGTACAGAGAAACTTTCACGGCGCGCATAAGTATGATGAAGCACCTCAATTATTGGGAACGGTTGAAGTTCCTTGATTTGTACTCCCTGGAACGCAGGCGAGAAAGATGCATTATAATATACACTTGGAAAATCCTAGAGGGAATAGTCCCAAATTTGCACACGAAAATCACTCCCTACGAAAGCAAAAGACTAGGTAGGCCATGCAACATCCCCCCAATGAAAAGCAGGGGCACCACGAGTACGGAAAGAGACAACACAATAAGTGTCAGGGGCCCAAGACTGTTCAGCTGCCTCCCAGCATACATAAGGGGGACTACCAATAGACCCCTGGCTGTCTTCAAGAAGGCGCTGGACAGGCACCTAAAGTTAGTACCTGACCAGCCGGGTTGTGGTTCGTACGTCGGTTTGGGTGCGGTCAACAGTAAGAGCCTGGTTGATCAGACCCTGATCCACCACGAGGCCTGGTCAAAGACCGGGCCACGAGGGCGTTGACTCCCGAAACCCTCTCCAGGTATACTATAGGTACGCACCATCAGCGCTGTACGACTTGACGGTTCTCGCGCTTAGTTATAATTATAACATTCTGTGCCTCTGGAAGATCCTCTCTGGTTCGCCTTGGGTTCTATTATAAGTTTTCTAAACTCTTGGAAAAAAAAAAAACTTTTGATTGGTCTTTATTTAAATTTCTCTACAAAATTTTCTATTTTTTTTTTCTTTTTTTTTCACGAAAATTAAATTGGTTAAAAATCTTGTTAATCTGTTATTTTGTACATGTACAAAACCCAAGTTAAATACCAAACTACTTCCGGTTAACATACACCGACGCTTAAGTGTTTCAAGCCGACCAGAAGAAGCATTCTTTAGTTATTACATGGAAATAATTTTTTAGGTAAGGTTGGCAATTCAACATTTACGTAGCTGAAAGTGAAAGTCAACCTTTATTAAAAGAAAGCCTACCAGCAGTGAAAGTTTGAAGCCTATCAGGTAAGGCATTCTGTACTAATGGCTCTGAATGTATCAATTCTTATTTTTTTAACAATTTCATTAATATTCAAATTTGCACAAAGTCTAAACTTAGCACATTGTTTGATGATAAAATTATTATGGAATTAATGTATTAATATTTTGAGGCCAGTAAGGTGAGGGATTGTTAATGGCAATTAATATCACTGTTTAATAAGACTGACAAAGTGACTTAAGGAGCCCCAATAACAACATTATCCATGATATCTAGACACCACACCAGGGATGAAAATTTACATCCGAGCAGAAGAGGCGTTCCTCAGTTACCACAAGGAGTTTAACCACTCCAAGTTTAATAAAAGTACATTGACAGACCTACACACACACACACACACACACACACACACACACACACACACACACACACACACACACACACACACACACACACACACACACACACACCTAGTCAAGCACGTCAAGAAATTAGAGAAAGTGCAAAGGTTTACAACAAGACTAGTCCCAGAGCTACGGGGATTGTCCTACTAGGAAAGGTTGAGGGAAATCGGCCTGACGACACTGGAGGACAGGAGGGTCAGGGGAGACATGATAACGACATATAAAATACTGCGCGGAATAGACAAGGTGGACAAAGACGGGATGTTCCAGAGATGGGACACAGACACAAGAGGTCACAACTGGAAGTTGAAGACTCAGATGAATCAAAGGGATGTTAGGAAGTATTTCTTCAGTCATAGAGTAGTCAGGCCGTGACGTAGTGGAGGCGGGAACCATACATAGTTTTAAGGCGAGGTATGATAAAGCTCATAGGGCAGGGAGAGAGAGGACCTAGTAGCAATCAGCGAAGAGGCGGGGCCAGGAGCTATGAATCGACCCCTGCAACCACAAATAGGTGAGTACACACACACACACACACACACGTATTAATGGACTATAGATCTTGCTCTTGTTACTGTACCTGGATAAATGATTTACAGAACAGACACGTTGATAAATGACACTTGGGTATCTTTATTCTGGCTTCTTCAGTCCAATCCAGAGTTAGGTGGATGAGGACGAGCTTGATTTAATCAGTCCCTCAGCCTGAAGTCGATGTGTCCAGTCTATCAGAATTGACTTGTCAAGACTGATGGACTGAATACATCGACTCTAGGCTGAGGGACTGATTTCCTCAAACTCTTCCCCATCTTCCTCTGCATTGGACTGAAGAAGCCACTGCATGGCGAAACAGTTTCCAGAATGAAGATACCCAAATGTTGCACAAGTGTGTCATCATCCAGGTACTCTGCACCACCAGCCTTCAAAATTTGAAACTGAAAGGATAAGACCTTTTCGTGGTATGAGCGAAATGACAACGAAAAGTTGGAGGAAGAAAAGAGGGAATCGAAAAAAAAATTCTGGCAACCACTTAAGTGTCACTGAAGAAGGACCTTTAAATGTTTTTTTACTATATTCTTCTACCATTTAAATGGTTTATTTTGTACAAAAAAAATATGCACAAAATAGTATGTCGCCCAATATAATCTGTGCTAGCCTTCCCGTACGTGTCTCTCATAATATCTCCCTTTCACACATTTTTATAGAGCACCGCTATAAATGAAAGACTCCCTAGACGTACCAATGACTGTCCTTGTCTATAAACTAGTCTTGTAAGGTTGCATGACTTTTCCTTCTGTGTAACAAAATCTGATCCATCAGCAGTGTGCTGCTGCCCTATTCTCTATAATTATTGGGGGAACAAAAGCTAGCTATGTTACCATGTCATATTCCATCACACAGGATGAGCACTCACACAAGATGCTGAAATCCGTCAACCAGCAAAAGCGTTCATCAGCTACGGCAGTTTGCTTCCAGCATAGCTGGAGTTATCACTCGGGACCGCCATCTCTCAGGATAGCCTATCCCATACACAGGAAAAATGGGAGTTTTATGAAATTTCAATCATCCATACACAAGCGGCAGAGGAAAGAAAAAGAGGCGAAGGAAGAGAAATGTGGATGGCATAAGATATTCAACTATATATATATATATATATATATATATATATATATATATATATATATATATATATATATATATATATATATATAAACACACATGAATATCTATACATTTACACACTTGGGTATATGAATATACATGTATACACGTACATTTGTAATGCTCATACACATACAAATGCATATACAGGTAGAGTATGCATTTGAATACACTGGGGCATCACTAGGCTGCTAATGAGTGTTGAAAAATTTAGGATGGTCGGGTAGGATAACCTCAGGTGTCCCTGAGTAGATCAAGTATTAACATTGTTCCGGTCATCCCATTCCACCAGGTCAAGTATTAATATTGTTCCAGTCATCCCATTCCACCAGGTCAAGTATTAACATTGTTCCAGTCATCCCATTCCACCAGGTCAAGTATTAACATTGTTCCGGTCATCCCATTCCATCAGGTCAAGTATTAATATTGTTCCAGTCATCCCATTCCACCAGGTCAAGTATTAACATTGTTCCAGTCATCCCATTCCACCAGGTCAAGTATTAACATTGTTCCGGTCATCCCATTCCATCAGGTCAAGTATTAATATTGTTCCAGTCATCCCATTCCATCAGGTCAAGTATTAATATTGTTCCAGTCATCCCATTCCACCAGGTCAAGTATTAACATTGTTCCAGTCATCCCATTCCACCAGGTCAAGTATTAACATTGTTCCGGTCATCCCATTCCATCAGGTCAAGTATTAATATTGTTCCAGTCATCCCATTCCACCAGGTCAAGTATTAACATTGTTCCAGTCATCCCATTCCACCAGGTCAAGTATTAACATTGTTCCAGTCATCCCATTCCACCAGGTCAAGTCACTAACAACTGGACACTCAACTGTATAATGGTAAAGGTTGTATCATGACGTCTTTCTAAAAAAAAATCAGGTTATGAATGAGTTTAATATTGATCTCACAGTACTTATTGAGTCTGTCATTAATTCACAGCCCTGGATAGCCAATAATTCCCACCTTCATCGTAGACGAAAGGCCACAGATTAAAAGTGTTCCTCCTGTTATAGAACTGTAATACTTTCTATTTTTTGTCAGCAGCTCCTAGTTCCTTGATATCAGTACCTCCAGCACTATCAAATGATGGTGTACCGTAGCTCAGTTGGCAACGCACTCGTCTCACACACTTGAGTGTCCGTGGTTAAATCCCCGGTATAAGTGGAAACGTTCGCTGTCCCTGTTCACCTAGCAGTAAGTAGGTCTCTGCTTGTTAGCCGACTAGTGTGGGTCGCATCCTGGGGAACAAGATTGAAGGACACCAGTGGATGACACAATGACTTGGGTTATCCTGGGTGGCTAACCCTCCGGGTTAAAAATTTGAAAAAATCTTACTATATGATAAATAGGTATATAATCTTCTGTTGAAAGTGGAATGACTTGTGTAGAAATGAACGCTTTGCCTGTACTTATGACATTCCAGACAGAACAGACTGAAAATGTCCCGACTGCTGTCTCTGCGACTTTACAGACGCTCCTTATGGACTGACCCTCGAACATCAGATGTCTTGTGCAAATGAGGAAGCTCATGTTAGTGCGGAAATTACCTAGGCGATGTGCTAATGAAAGCAACTCAAAGTTTACTGGCCACATTGGTCATTGCTTTCCATCACAATAATCTTTATTTACTACAAGTACATGTACAAGGTATACAGTCCTAGCTGACATCGGTGACATATTACTATATAGAAAGCCGCTTGTTATGCAGAGCATTTCGGGCAAATTAGGTCAGTTTTTTCCCAGGATGCGACCCACACTAGTCGACTTACATCCAAATGCCTATTTTACTGTTAGGTGAACAGCAGGTGTCCGAAGGAAACACGTCCTGGATATATTCCTTTGATGAGCTTCGGGAGTAGAAAAACTGAGCTCATCAAAGGTATATATCCAGTATACTTGTGTGCACGAACTGCATTCATTAGGATAATATTCAAGTTGCGTTTATTTAGTGATCTTGCTGCAATGGATTCAGATCTCTTCATTGCTGAATAGCATGATATTTCCTTGCTGCTTAGCGAATCCGGAACTTTGTGTAAGTGTGGTGAAGGATCTTAAGCCGCCAGTGATACCTGAAGTGTTGAGATGAGGACTCCAGCTCAAGCAGCTGGAACAATGGTCGGGCCCACTGACTCAGTCTCTGCCTTCCTTTATATTGAATCATGTTCTTAAAAGGAGCTGCAAAGGCAGCTATCCCAGAGTCTCCTGTTCTATTGTCAGGAGTGGTGAGCATGTTTTCTGAAGTGCTCCTGTACTTAGTGTTCTTGACGAGAGCTCCAGCTGCCTAAGCAATATTCCTTATTTTTGTATCAGTCTGTCAGTTTAAATGCTTCGTATCAGTCGGTTCGTGATAGATGTCGACCAGAGTTCTGGATATATTGTATATAGCTGCCGAAACAATGGCCACCCATCATATATAATACTTATGTAAAAATACCACAGTGAAAATAGGAAATTAAACCTGAGCGCATGTTCTTACCTTATTCCTCTGAAGATGTGTGTGTAAACACACAAAAGCGCTCAGGGTTTTTTTTTCCCTATTTTCACCGATATTTTTACATATATTCAATCATGTTCTTTGTTGTAATTTCTTCTAAATAATATTTTTGCATAATGTAGTCATTTAGGCATTCACTCTTACCTTCAAGTGCTGCGTTACTCTCGGAAAATTTTGTGAACTGAAGATACAAAGAGCACAAAATAAGTATTAACATAATACCTCAATCTTGCGAGAGTCATCTGTCTCTGTAGTCACTCTAAGTTGCTCTTTACGAGTCCACCGAGACTCATTTTAACGTTTACTTGTATAACTTCAGTCCTCTCAGTGGTAACTAAAATTTAACTCCAGAAATTGTGCAAATCTGGAATCACGTGGGAAGTAGTGTAATAACACGTACTCACTGTCCTCTATCCCTCAGCTGGAAGTACCTCTCATTTGTGTAGTAACACGTACTCACTGTCCTCTGTCCTTCAGCTGGAAGTACCTCTCATTTGTGTAGTAACACGTACTCGCTGTCCTCTCTCCCTCAACTGGAAGTACCTCTCATTTGTGTAGTAACACGTACTCAGTGTCCTCTGTCCTTCAGCTGGAAGTACCTCTCATTTGTGTAGTAACACGTACTCGCTGTCCTCTCTCCCTCAACTGGAAGTACCTCTCATTTGTGTAGTAACACGTACTCACTGTCCTCTGTCCTTCAGCTGGAAGTACCTCTCATTTGTGTAGTAACACGTACTCGCTGTCCTCTCTCCCTCAACTGGAAGTACCTCTCATTTGTGTAGTAACACGTACTCACTGTCCTCTGTCCTTCAGCTGGAAGTACCTCTCATTTGTGTAGTAACACGTACTCGCTGTCCTCTCTCCCTCAACTGGAAGTACCTCTCATTTGTGTAGTAACACGTATTCGCTGTCCTCTGTCCCTCAGCTGGAAGTACCTCTCATTTGTGTAGTAACACGTACTCGCTGTCCTCTGTCCCTCAGCTGGAAGTACCTCTCATTTGTGTAGTAACACGTACTCGCTGTCCTCTATCCCTCAGTTGGAAGTACCTCTCATTTGTGTAGTAACACGTACTCGCTGTCCTCTGTCCCTCAGTTGGAAGTACCTCTCATTTGTGTAGCAACACGTACTCGCTGTCCTCTGTCCCTCAGTTGGAAGTACCTCTCATTTGTGTAGTAACACGTACTCGCTGTCCTCTATCCCTCAGTTGGAAGTACCTCTCATTTGTGTAGCAACACGTACTCGCTGTCCTCTGTCCCTCAGCTGGAAGTACCTCTCATTTGTGTAGCAACACGTACTCGCTGTCATCTGTCCCTCAGTTGGAAGTACCTCTCATTTGTGTAGTAACACGTACTCGCTGTCCTTTGTCCCTCAGCTGGAAGTACCTCTCATTTGTGTAGTAACACGTACTCGCTGTCCTCTATCCCTCAGTTGGAAGTACCTCTCATTTGTGTAGTAACACGTACTCGCTGTCCTCTGTCCCTCAGTTGGAAGTACCTCTCATTTGTGTAGTAACACGTACTCGCTGTCCTCTCTCCCTCAACTGGAAGTACCTCTCATTTGTGTAGTAACACGTACTCGCTGTCCTCTGTCCCTCAGTTGGAAGTACCTCTCATTTGTGTAGTAACACGTACTCGCTGTCCTTTCTCCCTCAACTGGAAGTACCTCTCATTTGTGTAGTAACACGTACTCGCTGTCCTCTGTCCCTCAGCTGGAAGTACCTCTCATTTGTGTAGTAACACGTACTCGCTGTCCTCTGTCCCTCAGCTGGAAGTACCTCTCATTTGTGTAGTAACACGTACTCGCTGTCCTCTGTCCCTCAGCTGGAAGTACCTCTCATTTGTGTAGTAACACGTACTCGCTGTCCTCTGTCCCTCAGCTGGAAGTACCTCTCATTTGTGTAGTAACACGTACTCGCTGTCCTCTGTCCCTCAGCTGGAAGTACCTCTCATTTGTGTAGTAACACGTACTCGCTGTCCTCTGTCCCTCAGCTGGAAGTACCTCTCATTTGTGTAGTAACACGTACTCGCTGTCCTCTGTCCCTCAGCTGGAAGTACCTCTCATTTGTGTAGTAACACGTACTCGCTGTCCTCTATCCCTCAGTTGGAAGTACCTCTCATTTGTGTAGTAACACGTACTCGCTGTCCTCTGTCCCTCAGCTGGAAGTACCTCTCATTTGTGTAGTAACACGTACTCGCTGTCCTCTGTCCCTCAGCTGGAAGTACCTCTCATTTGTGTAGTAACACGTACTCGCTGTCCTCTGTCCCTCAGCTGGAAGTACCTCTCATTTGTTTAGTAACACGTACTCGCTGTCCTCTATCCCTCAGTTGGAAGTACCTCTCATTTGTGTAGTAACACGTACTCGCTGTCCTCTATCCCTCAGTTGGAAGTACCTCTCATTTGTGTAGTAACACGTACTCGCTGTCCTCGATCTTTTAGCTTGGAAAATGAACGTTTAAAATGACATATGAACTGCATTATCCTTCATTATAAACCCTAATTGTGTTGCTATACTCGTTAGCCGAGTTACCCTCCAAGTACACAGAGTGGTGGTGATGGTGGTGGTAAGGATGGTGGTGGTATCGAAGCTAACGGTGGTGGTGACGGCGCCACAGTTAGGTGTTGGTGGCGGCGGAAATATTTTGGAAGTGGTAGTGGTGATGATGTGCTAATGGCAGCAAAAGTGGCCATGGTGGTGAGTGGTGGTGGTGGTCATTTGTGATGCTGGAGTAAGTGGTGGTGGTGATGACAGAGGGAAACAGCAGCAGTGGTTGTGACAACTGTTTTGGTTGTGGTGGTTGATGGTGGTGGTTGACGGTGTTCTTGGCTTTGGTTGTGTAAGTAGTGTAAGTGGCGTTTGCGGTGGCGACGACGATATCAATGTTTGCGGTGGTGACAAGTGGTGGTGGTGGTTAGTGAGGTATTCTAGCAATTGTGATGGTAGTTATGGTGTGGTGATGGCTTTATTAGTGCAGTGGTAGTGATTGTGACATGGTGGTATTGGTATTTTTTTTGTGATTGCAGTTGTGGCAGTCGTAGTGGTGATGGCAGTGAAGGTGTCGTGCTGGTGTTAGTGCTGGTGATGTTGGTGTTGGTATGGTGGTAAAGGTAGTCGCACTGGTGGAGGTGGTATTGGTGGTGGTGAAAGAGTGAGGAGGCCTTCCCTAGCCTTGGGCAGTAAGAGAACCTATCCCACCTCCCCCCCCAGCTGATCAATAAACCTACTGGGACGTATCGAAGAATTTAAATTACAAGCTGAAAGTGAATTTCTCTCTCTCCCCTCTTTCCTTTATACCCTACCTTTCTCCCACTTTCTCCTTCCTGCCTTTATACAGCTGACAAAGATGTTAAATTTTGCTTTGGAGGTTTATGTAAGAGGTCATTGTCTAGTACTGTGTTCTTCCGTCATGTGCAGTGTTGAAGTGGTCCTCAACACCCAAAGGTTGTTGTCAGGTGGCCCTTCCGGGGGACTAAATGATGGCTCAACACTGATACAGTGTTGGAAATTTATTGAAGGTCATCCGTGATCAGGAGGGGTGACAAAGTGAACAACTCGAGACCTTCTTTTTTTGGTTTGGCGTCTCTTATTACTACCCTTGCGCTGCAAGTGCTCCCAGTCTAAACTTTTTTTTTTTGCCAGCCTTACTCTGTAAATCCTGGGCGAACCATCCTGTGGCTGTGTCCTGAGTGGGATAAGGCGTGGTATTCAAAAGATAGCGACACTGCTTGTCCTGTTGGTGTAAAGTACGGGGACTGGTAAGCAGGGATTTTTCTTTTTTCGTCTCTCGAGGCACCAACAAGCTTCTGAGTGGGCATGGTTCATGACAACGACCCTGAGCCGAACACCTGGTTGCTGCTGCTGGCCCCTCCTCTGATTCCTTAACTACCTAGACAAGCGATTCAGTAAACATCCCTAGGGTGAGCTCTAATTCTGTAATTCTGATAAAAATTATATTACCTCTAGGGTGTGGAGTGTTTGACACGTTTCCTCCTGCCATGGCGAACTTTGTCATTGCGGTTTTATTGCCTTTGTTGATAAAGATTGCTGGTGTGTTACTCGATGCAGGGGCTCGGTGGTGGTTGGTCTGTGCTTTTCTGCTGGTGCCTTAATATAAGAAAAGAACATAATATAAGAAAAGAAACACACGTATATTACGATCCAGTTCTGGCTGGTTTGAAACAGTGCTTAGAAACACAGTGGATAGACCTTACTACCTAACATCCACACAGATCTCAAGGAAAACTCTGATGATCAAAACTTATGGGCCCAGGCAAGTCCATGCCGCCCTCTGGCATTGTGATGACCCAGTGGAGAATGTGCTTGTTTCCAGTTATTTGAACCAGTCTCGTGGTATAGCTTTCTGTTGGTTGTTGGAGCGAGAGATTGAAGAGAGCGAAGAGAACATTCGTCTTCTTAATCCTGGAATGGATGCAGCTCAAAGGAATAAAATGAAAGTGGGCGGTGTTCTTGTGAAAAATAAAATTTACTGGTCCTCATGTGTGACCAGCAGTTCCTTTCCCTCTATATAGTTCTTGGTCAGAGCGACTTAGACGTAAAACTATACGTTTCTTTCCCAGTGCAATGCATTCAGTGCCACACATTTGGTCACCAGAGGCGCAAGTGAAAGGTAACTAACAGAGACTTGTATTGATGTGGCGATTATTTTGACTCTGTATACTCCTTTACTACAGTTTTGTAGTGTTACAACTGTGAGGAGACCAACAAAACTAGGTCACTTAAGAATGACTTAAAGTGGCCCGTCCTCTAAGAAAGAGGAATATACTCTGGAGGACCTGCTCTTTTCTGTGTGTTGTAAGTTTTTGGGTTATTATGGTGACATATGGAAGGATTGCATCTGTTCCAAAGCTAGTCCACAAAGTTAAAATGAGCCGATTTTGCAGGTAGCCAGGCGGCGGCTTCTTAGACCTCACTTGACTTAATACACTTTCATGCAATGAAGCTGTCGAGTCAGAAGGTCCTCAATTGAAAAAAAAGTTTTTAAATGAATCAATGAAAAATTAAAGAAATAAGCTTAAGTATGACCAAAAGCTAAACAAACATTAAAATATGATAGTGGGGAACAGGGACTCTTGATCCATTGTAGTGTGTGTGTGTATGTTGCTCAGCTGGTACTCTGATAGCAGGTGATCATACTCAAGTTTACAGATAACCTAGCGGAAGTAGTGCACAGGATCACAGCAGGGTTACAGGATCACAGCAGGGTTACAGGATCACAGCAGGTTACAGGATCACAGCAGGTTACAGGATCACAGCAGGGTTACAGGATCACAGCAGGTTACAGGATCACAGCAGGTTACAGGATCACAGCAGGGTTACAGGATCACAGCAGGTTACAGGATCACAGCAGGTTACAGGATACAGCAGGGTTACAGGATCACAGCAGCGGAGTGTTCAGAGTTTAGGTGTCGGACGCTTCACACGACACGCCGTAGACGATTGACCTTCACCTGAATGGTGAGTGAGCGAGGTATGTTGACAAGAAGTGAATATAAAACACAGGTTGAGCTCCACCGGTCAGGAGTAAGGACGCTTCCTTCTGATTGACTACAACTAGTTTTATGATGTAAATTATGTAGAAAATCGACACGTTGAAGAATGAGACACTTGTGCAACTTTGGGAATTTTTTATTATATAATGAAGATTGTTAAATGTTCCACAAGTCTAGTTCTCTTCTGTGACTTTTTTTTTTTTTTTGAGACCTTGCCGACTCCATTGGATGTTTCCATCCTGAATTATGGAGTCTGCCTGGAGGGTATTCCGGGGATCAACGCCCCCGCGGCCCGGTCCACGACCAGGCTTCCCGGTGGATCAGGGCCTGATGAACTAGGCTCTTACTGCTAGCCGCAAGTAGTCCAACATACGAACCACAGCCCGGTTGATCCGGCACCGACTTTATCTATCCAGCTCTCTCTTGAAGGCAGCCAGGGAGTCTGTTGGTAATTCGCCTTATGGCGGGTGGAAGGCTGTTGAACAGTTTTGGGCCCTGGACACTTGTTGTGTTTTCTCATTGGGGGTATTTTGCACCGTCTAACTAGTCTTTTGCTTTCGTAGGGAGTGATTTCTGTGTGCAGATTAGGGACCATTCCTTCTAGGATTTTCCAAGTGTAGATTATGATGTATCTCTCTCGCCTGTGCTCCAGTGAGTACAAGTCAAATGCTTCCAAGCGTTCCCAGTAGTTAGGGTGTTTAACGGAACTTATATGTGCAGTAAAGGTTCTCTGTACATTCTCTAGATCTGCAATTTCACCTGTGTTGAGAAATGGCATTACCAGCTAAGTTTAAAGAGTATGTACTTAACTTAGAAAGACAGCTCATCGCCTACACAACCGCCCCTGCAGACGAGGTCTTGAGAAGCTGTCGAAGTCATCTCTCAACGGGCTGTAAATGAGTTATAATTTGTAAGATTATAAATTACCCCTAGGGGGTGTTATGTCAGCATATTTCATTCACTGATTGCTGACAAACTTACTTGTGTGGACTCAAAAGTCCGCCCCTTACTGCCGACTATAGGTTGATTACAAACTCTTTGCGACTCAAGAACTGCGCAGTCCCCCGTACTACAAGAAATTCGTAACCTACCTTGCTCTTGTAGCGTGAGCTATGGTGTTCTTCACACCTTCGACAGATATCGGTGACTTGATAGAAGCTGAAGTGTCCTTGGATGTTCACGTCTTCCATAGTCTAGGAAAACGCACACTGGTACACTATGTTCCACAAGATTTGTCTTTATTGTTCACAATCTTATCACTAAAGAAGCTGATCACACTTCTCTTAAGCGTTTATTGTGTTTTATGAGACACTTTGTTCACACTAATGCACAGATCGTTCTTTGTTGGTTATCCTGGCATCAGTGTCACTCTCAGTAGAGTCAAAAGTAATCTGAAGACGCCACAGCGCCCCACGCCGTCACTGCCCCTTGCACAAAGGAAAAACTGACATAGTACTTTTGCTTCCTTGCCACTTCCTCGATGAAGCAAAGCAGAATGTTTGTTTCTTGCTGTCTTAAGCATAGACAACAATGTACACTATCTTTACTATGGTAATAAAGTGGGAGCAGGATTTTCCTTAATTGTCTTGCTAAGATAAGAGATGTACTGTCTTTTATTAAGCTACACTTTGTAACACAGGACCGCACGGAGCGTCGAGCCACGTCACATACTGGTACTGCATCTGGGGTCAATTACTCGCTGTAGCAGTAAACAAGATATTTGCCCCTTCTGAGAGGGCTGGGCCCCTGAGGGCTGGGCCCCTCAGGCCTGAAAGGGGCTGAAAAGGGCTGAAGGGGGCTGATACCCCCGTCCTGGAGAAAATTTCTCCACAACCTGCTTTGAATGGAGATGTTAATAATATATTATTATTATCTTTATTTAGTACAAGTACATGTACAAGGTATAGAGACCGTACCTGACATCTATGACATACTACTATATAGAAAGCCACTTGTTATGCAGAGCATTTCGAGCAAATTAGGTCAGTTTTGTCCCAGGATGCGACCCACATCAGTCGACTAACTCCCAGGTACCCATTTTACTGATGGGTGAACATAGACAACCGGTGTAAAGAAACACGCCGAATGTTTCTACCCAAGCTGGGAATCGAGCCGAGGCACTTGCCGTGTGAAGCGAGAGCTTTAGTCACCAGGCCACGGGGCACCCGTATTCCAGCTTAGAGAGAAATGATTTATAAAGGATCATCATTGGTTTGGTATATCTTATTTTAAACGTTCTCATTATCCATCCTATGATTTTCTTCGCAGTTGTGATCGTTGCACTGTTGTGATCCTTGAAAGTGAGATCCTCAGATATTACCACTCCCAGGTCCTTCACATTGCTTTTCCGCTCTGTTATATGATCAGAGTTTGTAGTATACTCATTTCTAATTATCTCCTCCGGTTTTCCACAACGAAGTAGTTGAAATTTGTCTTTATTGAATATTATATTGTTTTCTGTTGCCCACTGGAAACTTGGTTTATATCTTCTTGGAGGTTAACCGTGTCCTCAGTCGTCTGCAAAGGATGACACGGTGCTGTGGTTTGCATCTCTGTCTGTCTGATATGTGGATGAGGAACAGGATGGGGGTCGAGTACTGTGCCTTGTGTAACAGAGCTTTTTCACTATGGCATCTTCCAATTTAACTCTGTTTACTACTCATTGTTCGATTGGTTAGGAAGCTTTAGATCCACCTTCCCACGTTGCCAGTTATCCTTTTAGCAAGCATTTTGTGCGCTATTACACCATGATCGCACTTGTGAAAGGCTTTTCAGAGTCTTTGTATATTATATCTTCATTCTGTTTGTTTTCCAGTGCAGCCAAGACCATAGTGATCCAGTAGTTGCGAGAGGCAGATGCGACCTGCTCTGAACCCATGTTACCTTGGATTGTGCAGTTTTTGGGAATCCAAATGGTTTGCAATCATTCTTCTTTGTACTCTTTCAAATATTTTAATGATGTGGGACGTTAGAGCTATTGGTCTATAGTTCTTAGCTATTGCTTTGCTGCTTCCTTTATGGAGTGGGGCTATTTCCTTTGTTTTTAGTGACTGGAATCTCACCCATGTATAACCTATAAGAATAATATTCAAATGAATGCATTCCACGGCAAAAACCTCTATATTTCATCCAGTTTTGTAAATATGGAGTTTAAGTGGACTGTTTTAATTAACTGATATGGTAATTATCATTTCCCTCTCCTCCTAGAGTAAGTATTGACTTCCTTTCCAGTTTGTCCTCCTGGATGGAATTTGAAGGTTGCTGACTGGCGACATTTTTGAGACTCGGGCAGAAATCTCTTGCCTCCTTGGTGATTTCTTTGATGTGCAGAAATGATGACCATTTCATCATATTGATATGCTGGAGTGATTATGACCATTTCGTATTGTTATAAGAATGGCAGGAACTAACGTTCTTCCGTCAGGTGGCGATCTCCTCTGACCTGAGTAAAGCTGTGACAAAAGTCGAGGTTTGGCGTTCTTTGCCATCTCCAAACTGTGGGATTGAGTGTGTTACGGTTTCTCCAACAGTTTATGGCTAAAGAATCATTCAAGGTGAGGGTTGGTAAAGGGGCCACACTGGGCAGCTTTTAGAGTATCGTATGTTTTTATATGGTCATGGATAGTGTGGTCAGTTTCGTTCTCGATTGAGTCGAAGCCTTTTTGTATTTGAACGATCTTCAGTGAATTACTTGCCGTCTACCCCTGGGATGGCCTGTCAATGGCTTCGGGTGGCAATGAACGTGTCATGCATGTTGCTCACTGCTTCAATGAGTACTTGATTTTCACTCAGAAAACACTAGATGTGCATTTTTTCGGATTAGAAAGCCTTCTTTTCTCGTTACTCTATGGTGATCTGAGCCTGATGCGGGTCCCTCAAAAATAGAAGCTTAAGTGGATGATCTGCATTTACTAAATTTTAAGATATCTCCCAACGTACCTGGAAAACGACTGTACGCAATCTATCCTGCTGATCTTCCTAAATAGTTCCCACCACTCAGAGATACAGTTGGTACAGGTGCATTCCGTACTTCGCTTGTTGAGTGTGGTAATCTTCCTCTGGATCTAAACCGCGAGGAGCTAGATCAGTGCTACCTGTTTCGGGTTCGTTGTGCTCCTCGTAACCCTGTCATGTAGGGGGGTAATGATTAGGGGAATATGGGGGTAAGTGGAGGGATTTAGTAGGTGTGGGACAGGCGAGGCAGTAGGAGGGATGAGTGCGGAGGTAGGTAATATGAGGTCACTGGTGACTACATCTTCACCTCTCATTACTCTACCTGCCACACTACACTCCCTCTCACTACATGAAATAAAATAATGAATAAAATAGCAAATAACGGGGACAGTGAATATTACTATTCTACTCAAACACAGTTTATTATTAAGTCCTTGTACAATAATATATTTTGGAACAGGAGAACATTATTGTGGTTTAGATAAATGGGATGGTATGTATAAGCAGTGAGACAGGGAATACAATCAACTTGACCAAAATGAATATAACTTACAATATAGTTCAGAGGACAGTTCACTACAGGAACTAAGCCACAGGTCCCAAGACCTACACAGCACGAGTACTGCGCCAAGCCAGTACTCTGCCCAATGCCTCCAACAGTCTCCTCCAGAGACTTCAGCAGCCTTCTCCCGAGCCCTGCACCCCAGCAGCAGCTCCGCTCGAAGTCTCTGCTCAGGAGCTCTGCACCCCAGCAGCAGCTCCGCTCGAATCTGCTGATCATGCTCTTCCTTGGGCTTTTATGGTGGTCCAAGCACCCTCCACAATGAGGTGTTCACACGTGGTGTTGATCTGACGCCGAGGTCTGACGCCGTCCAGAACAAAAGACCTCAGTCTTAAGCCGGAAAGGCGTGTCTCTGACAGACATTTGCCAAGGCAAGGTGACCATATAATTGGTTAAATTGGGTCTCCCCAGAGACCTCACAAGCCCAGGTGAACTACATTATGCTGAGGTCTTTGAGGAGAGGGAGGAGCTATTTGCTAGTTCTGCAAGGTTTCCTGTAGCGTTTGACATTCAAATTTGAGGTGATGCTTTGGATTTGTTTCGTGTGCGTGCGTGCGCGCGCGATATCTAAGTCTGCCTTTTCCCTCTGCCCTGCGGGCAGACGGGCGGGAGGGGGGGCGGTAGGGGGTATGGGAGCGCGGGCGGGCGAGCGTTAACTTTGCTGTGATCGCTGGTGATGTCTACTTTGGTGCAGAGTTACTAACTAGTCTGCTGTTTTCCTGTGGAGATTTCTGTAATCCTCTCTGCTCATTCTCTCCTTGATAACTGTTTCAGCAGGATCTCGGGTTCCCATTGTGCTCTGTTTGCCCTGGCTCCTCATGTTGTCATCCACAATATTTTTCAAAAACTACAATAGTAGTTATCCCGTCTCCACATGTGACATAAGACAATGTTGGTTTCTACATTCTCGTATATAGACATATCCTCAGAAAGTGGCTGGTCTGGAGGCCCCTACAGACAAGATGCAAGTTATAGTGTTTGGCAGGACATGGGTGTTTGGCCACCATCCTTCAACAAGAATAATCACTTTTCACTCTTTAATGAAGTATAGGGGGCACACATCTCGCTTAAAGCTATCGTTTTGTAGGTGCTCCTGTCCCCCCTCCCCTTTGTACAATGTGGCATGCAGCTGAATGTGCATCATAATTTAACTGTTTGCCAACGACCGTGGCTTTTTTGGCTTTGTCGTATTTTTTTTTTTTTCAATTACTGGGTTGCCTGTAGGGATCTTGGGAGCCTTAAGATCGTCGTTAGACATCGAGAGTTCAACGGGATATTTTTAGCAGATGGTTGTTATTGTAATTGTGTGATTGTAGGTTTGTTGTTTGTAATTTAACCTCGCGTCTTCTTGTATTTTATTTTAATGAGAGCAAAGAACGATTTAGCCCCACTAACACTCTTCAGATCTCAAAACTACCTTCCTCCCATATGTACCCCCCCCCATCTCTCTCTCTCTCTCTCTCTCTCTCTCTCTCTCTCTCTCTCTCTCTCTCTCTCTCTCTCTCTCTCTCTCTCTCTCTCTCTCTCTCTCTTTATAACTGTCCTCTGGGTCTCCGTCACTCTCCTGTCTCTCTATAACTCTCCCTCTCATTCCCTCCCTCACGTCATTAGAGGGCTCTTTTGCGAGACACTGAGTCCCTGGAGGAGCTGAGTGCTGTTGAGTTACTGCTGCCTTTTGAGGCTGTCTAACAATTAGTCATTAATTCGACTTCAGTACAAGTACGAAATATTCAGTGTTAAAGATTCCATCGGTGTGTCGCTGTACATATTCCCTTAGTGAATGACTTGACCTAGTACAGTACGTGTTCCCTTAGTGAATGACTTGACCTTGTACAGTACGTGTTCCCTTAGTGAATGACTTGACCTTGTACAGTACGTGTTCCCTTAGTGAATGACTTGACCTTGTACAGTACGTGTTCCCTTAGTGAATGACTTGACCTTGTACAGTACGTGTTCCCTTAGTGAATGACTTGACCTTGTACAGTACGTGTTCCCTTAGTGAATGACTTGACCTTGTACAGTACGTGTTCCCTTAGTGAATGACTTGACCTTGTACAGTACGTGTTCCCTTAGTGAATGACTTGACCTTGTACAGTACGTGTTCCCTTAGTGAATGACTTGACCTTGTACAGTACGTGTTCCCTTAGTGAATGACTTGACCTTGTACAGTACGTGTTCCCTTAGTGAATGACTTGACTTTGTACAGTACGTGTTCCCTTAGTGAATGACTTGACCTTGTACAGTACGTGTTCCCTTAGTGAATGACTTGACCTTGTACAGTACGTGTTCCCTTAGTGAATGACTTGACCTTGTACAGTACGTGTTCCCTTAGTGAATGACTTGACCTTGTACAGTACGTGTTCCCTTAGTGAATGACTTGACCTTGTACAGTACGTGTTCCCTTAGTGAATGACTTGACCTTGTACAGTACGTGTTCCCTTAGTGAATGACTTGACCTTGTACAGTACGTGTTCCCTTAGTGAATGACTTGACCTTGTACAGTACGTGTTCCCTTAGTGAATGACTTGACCTTGTACAGTACGTGTACCCTTAGTGAATGACTTGACTTTGTACAGTACGTGTTCCCTTAGTGAATGACTTGACCTTGTACAGTACGTGTTCCCTTAGTGAATGACTTGACCTTGTACAGTACGTGTTCCCTTAGTGAATGACTTGACCTTGTACAGTACGTGTTCCCTTAGTGAATGACTTGACCTTGTACAGTACGTGTTCCCTTAGTGAATGACTTGACCTTGTACAGTACGTGTTCCCTTAGTGAATGACTTGACCTTGTACAGTACGTGTTCCCTTAGTGAATGACTTGACCTTGTACAGTACGTGTTCCCTTAGTGAATGACTTGACTTTGTACAGTACGTGTTCTCTGCCAGACTCTCACTCGCTGGCTTGTTATGTATTAAAAAATAACACTGAAAAAAAAAATTAATTTAGTGTTTTAGACTGGGACATTAAAAATAGAAAGTATAAAAGGAGGAGCTGTTGTCTCTGTATTTTTGTGTGATCGTCTGACGAGGAATGAAATGCAAATAACTGGAATTGTAACAGTTTAGGACAAATGTTAACAGTGGTATTATTGACAAGATTTAATAATGAAGATTAATCATGAAATGTTGCAGTCTGAAATAATGAGGATAAATCTACTGGGTGAACATGACTTTGTTGCACAAAGTACACAGTATGTTCTGAAAGTATATCCGTGTGTATACTCTAGAAAGTATATCCGTGTGTATACTCTAGAAAGTATATCCGTGTGTATACTCTACAAAGTATATCCATGTGTATACTCTAGAAAGTATATCCGTGTGTATACTCTAGAAAGTATATCCGTGTGTATACTCTAGAAAGTATATCCGTGTGTATACTCTAGAAAGTATATCCGTGGGTATACTCTAGAAAGTATATCCGTGTGCATACTCTAGAAAGTACATCCGTATGTATACTCTAGAAAGTATATCCGTATGTATACTCTAGAAAGTATATCCGTGTGTATACTCTAGAAAGTATATCCGTGTGTATACTCTAGAAAGTACATCCGTATGTATACTCTAGAAAGTATATCCGTATGTATACTCTAGAAAGTATATCCGTGTGTATACTCTAGAAAGTATATCCGTGTGTATACTCTAGAAAGTATATCCGTGTGTATACTCTTGAAAGTATATCCGTGTGTATACTCTAGAAAGTATATCCGTGTGTATACTCTAGAAAGTATATCCGTGTGTATACTCTACAAAGGGTGTATGTCTCCGTATGTACACTCTTAGATCTCTCCTATATTTTTTAATAAAGAGAACATGAACAACTTAGCTGGTTTAACTTTTAAGGTTTAGATAATAAGACATTGCAAGGATCCCAGTGGAAATAAATCACTTTATTGGGACGTTATGCCAGGTAATTTACATATATATTATATATAATTTGTGTAGCTGTTTGTTTACTTGCCCCTAAATAAACGTACATGTAAGAGGTGCATCCAGCCTTTAATGACCCTCGTGTAGGTGATAGGTTTTAAACCTGATGAATCTAATATTAAGGAATATATTTATATCTACAAGTACATGTGCAAGGTATACAGTCCTAGCTGACATCAGTGATATATTACTATATAGAAAGCCGCTTGTTATGATGAGCATATCGGACAAATTAGGTCAGTTTTGTCCCCAGGATGCGACCCACACCAGTCGACTAACACCCAGGTACCCATATTACTGATGGGTGAACATGGACAACCGGTGTAAGGAAACACGTCCAATGTTTCAACCCTTGCCGGGAATCGAACCCGGACAGCAGCGTGTGAAGCGAAAGCTTCTGTCACCAGGCCACGAACCACCGTAAATCTAGCACAAAGTGTTTTCAGAATAAATTACAATAAAAGCTGTTGTATTTTCATACAGCGTCAACTTGTATTGTATGCTGATTTATTTGACGAATTTATACTGAACCCGTCCGGTGGGCGGTATTCAAATCAGACACGTATATAACGGGTCCAAGAACTGGAACCCAACGTTTTCTTGGTTAAGCAAGTTAGTGGTATTGAAATGTTTATAATTAAGTTGCAGTAATACGCATAATAATGTTGAATGAAGTTATAATATGGTGGCTGGAGGGACTCCCAGGTCACCCACACCACGGACTGCCACTCCCAGGTCACCCACACCACGGACTGCCACTCCCAGGTCACCCACACCACGGACTGCCACTCCCAGGTCACCCACACCACGGACTGCCACTCCCAGGTCACCCACACCACAGACTGCCACTCCCAGGTCACCCACACCACGGACTGCCACTCCCAGGTCACCCACACCACGGACTGCCACTCCCAGGTCACCCACACCACGGACTGCCACTCCCAGGTCACCCACACCACAGACTGCCACTCCCAGGTCACCCACACCACGGACTGCCACTCCCAGGTCACCCACACCACAGACTGCCACTCCCAGGTCACCCACACCACGGACTGCCACTCCCAGGTCACCCACACCACGGACTGCCACTCCCAGGTCACCCACAGAACGGACTGCCACTCCCAGGTCACCCACACCACGGACTGCCACTCCCAGGTCACCCACACCACGGACTGCCACTCCCAGGTCACCCACACCACGGACTGCCACTCCCAGGTCACCCACACCACGGACTGCCACTCCCAGGTCACCCACACCACGGACTGCCACTCCCAGGTCACCCACAGAACGGACTGCCACTCCCAGGTCACCCACACCACAGACTGCGATTCCCAGGTCACCCACACCAGACTGCCACTCCCAGGTCACCCAAACCAGACTGCCACTCCCAGGTCACCCACACCACAGACTGCGACTCCCAGGTCACCCACCCCACAGACTGCGACTCCCAGGTCACCCACACCACAGACTGCGACTCCCAGGTCACCCACACCACAGACTGCGACTCCCAGGTCACCCACACCACAGACTGCCACTCCCAGGTCACCCACACCACAGACTGCGATTCCCAGGTCACCCACACAGACTGCGACTCCCAGCTCACCCGCACCACAGACTGCGACTCCCAGGTCACCCACACCACAGACTGCGATTCCCAGGTCACCCACACAGACTGCGACTCCCAGCTCACCCGCACCACAGACTGCGACTCCCAGGTCACCCACACCAGAGACTGCCACTCCCAGGTCACCCACCACAGACAGCGACTCCCAGGTCACCTACACCACAGACTGCGACTGCCAGGTCACCCATACAGATTACGTTTCATCCCTCTCCGTAACCTTATGAAGAAACTATAGACGAAATCCAGACTGAGCGAAACATCGTCTAATACTCTTTGTTATAAATAGTAATAGCAATAAATAATAATAATTGAATAGTAATAAAAGAATAATAATAATAATGGTTTTTTTTCTAGATTAATTATTCGACTAAAGACTTGGTCAAAATTATGACTTAGTTCTTTTTGGGAAAGTAGAAGAAATAATTTGTTAAGAGATAATTTTCTGTGGCGCAGGAAGTGTAGCTTTTGTTGTGGTGTATCGTTTTTGTGGTGTTGGGTATAAAGGCTGTGTCTGGTTCATCAGCAGAGCATGTTTAGTTTGTGAGGAGCTGGAGGGCTGGTGTGCAAGGGCTGTGCTGTGTTGTGCTGTGTTGTGTTGTGCTATGTTGTGTTGTGCTGTGCTATGTTGTGTTGTGCTGTGTTGTGTTGTGCTATGTTGTGTTGTGCTGTGCTATGTTGTGTTGTGCTGTGCTGTGCTATGTTGTGTTGTGCTGTGTTGCGCTGCTTTGTGCTATGTGTTGTGCTATGTTGTGTTGTGCTATGTTGTGTTGTGCTGTGCTGTGCTATGTTGTGTTGTGCTGTGTTGCGCTGCTTTGTGCTATTTTGTGTTGTGCTATGTTGTGTTGTGCTATGTTGTGTTGTGCTATGTTGTGTTGTGCTATGTTGTGTTGTGCTATGTTGTGTTGTGCTGTGTTGCGCTGCTTTGTGCTATGTGTTGTGCTATGTTGTGCTGTGCTGCGCTATGTTGTGTTGTGCTGTGTTGCGCTGCTTTGTACTATGTTGTGTTGTGCTATGTTGTGTTGTGCTATGTTGTGTTGTGCTGTGCTATGATGTGCTATTTTGTGTGTGCTATGTTGTGTTGTGCTGTGTGTGTTATGTTATGGGTGTGCTATGTGTTGTGTGTTGTGCTATGTTGTGTGTTGTGCTATGTTGTGTTGTGCTATGTTGTGTTGTGCTATGTTGTGTTGTGCTATGCTGCGTTGTGCTATGTTGTGTTGTGCTATGTTGTGTTGTGCTATGTTGTGTTGTGCTATGTTGTGTTGTACTGTGTTGTGTTGTGCTATGTTGTGTTGTGCTATGTTGTGTTGTGCTATGTTGTGTTGTGCTGTGTTGTGTTGTGCTATGTTGTGTTGTGCTATGTTGTGTTGTGCTATGTTGTGTTGTACTGTGTTGTGTTGTGCTATGTTGTGTTGTGCTATGTTGTGTTCTATGCTGCGTTGTGCTATGTTGTATTGTGCTATGTTGTGTTGTGCTATGTTGTGTTGTGCTGTGTTGTGTTGTGCTATGTTGTGTTGTGCTATGTTGTGTTGTGCTATGTTGTGTTGTGCTATGTTGTGTTGTGCTATGTTGTGCTGTGCTGTGTTGTGTTGTGCTATGTTGCGTTGTGTTATGCTGTGTTGTGCTATGTTGTATTGTGCTATGTTGTGTTGTGCTATGTTGTGTTGTGCTATGTTGTGTTGTGCTATGTTGTGTTGTACTGTGTTGTGTTGTGCTATGTTGTGTTCTATGCTGCGTTGTGCTATGTTGTGTTGTGTTGCGTTGTGCTATGCTGTGTTGCGCTTTGCTATGTTGTGGTTTGCTGTGTTATGTTATGCTGTGTTGTGCTGTGTTGCGCTTTTCTGTTTTGTGCTACGCTTTGTGCTACGCTGTGTTGTGCTGTGTTGTGCTACGCTGTTGTGCTGTGTTGTGCTACGCTGTGTTCTGTGTTGTGCTATGCTGTGTTGTGCAATGTGTTGTGCTATGCTGTGTTGTGCTGCGTTGCGTTGTGCTATGCTGTCTAATTGCTCAAGTTGTCTTCTATTTCCTTGCTGTGGTATGGACATTATGAACTCATTTCATCATTTCAAGGGGTACGATTTTTTCTGTATGGTCTCTGGTCTCTTAGTCGTATGTTTGAGTGTTTGGGGTAAAGGGTCATTGCGATAGGTACTACATTGTTTCTTGTCTCTGTTAAGTTTTGATTGTAGTGAGGCCTTTCTATGTAATCTCTGAGTTTATAAAATATGAAAATTGTCCAAGTCTGCCACATGAAAGATGATGTTTATGCTGACCAATGGATATATTACGACCTTTTAAATTTAAATATCAGTCTGAGGGTAAATAGTTAACTTTTAAGAATAATGATTATGTATATTAGAAGGGAAAAGGCTCAGGATGATGTACCTGTGGCAGGCTTCTACCCCAGCAGCCTGGTCTAAAGCCAGGGTAATATGCCTGTGGCAGGCTTCTACCCCAGCAGCCTGGTCTAAAGCCAGGGTAATATACCTGTGGCAGGCTTCTACCCCAGCAGCCTGGTCTAAAGCCAGGGTAATATGCCTGTGGCAGGCTTCTACCCCAGCAGCCTGGTCTAAAGCCAGGGTAATATACCTGTGGCAGGCTTCTACCCCAGCAGCCTGGTCTAAAGCCAGGGTAATATACCTGTGGCAGGCTTCTACCCCAGCAGCCTGGTCTAAAGCCAGGGTAATATACCTGTGGCAGGCTTCTACCCCAGCAGCCTGGTACAAGGCCACGGTGTGTAAGCTGTGCCAGTACCAAGAAACAGAGCAAGAATGTATCCACTGACATGTAGCATTCCAAGACCCTCCACAATACACTCGTCATTGTTTCTGAAAAGTGAAAATAATTATATACGAAAATGCTTGCTTATATGCTATTTAACTGCCAGTATTTTGGGGCGCTAGCATTATAACTACCGTGAAAGTGAATTCTCAATAAAAAGTCAATATAGTAAAAAGTCAACTAAAGCATAACGTAGTCTATTCATGTATACTATTAAAGACACATGCATACGTACACATAATGCATGTATAATACGACACTAATCACTGGAATTAATTCTTGGTGGAATTGAAAACGTTCACATTATTATAGGATATTTTTTTAGTCTGTTCTTCAACACGGACAGTTGCCAACACGGACAATGTTTACAAACACATTTCTACACGATTGACATAACTTGGACCATTAACATTAAATACAGAAGAAAAGTTGTGTAATAGTGAAATTAAGCTAAGATATGATCTATTAAATTTGGTGGCCACAGCAGTACATTAGCCAGGAGCGTGACTATACATGACATATACTGACAGGTGTTACAGTTTTACTGTTTAGTATGCAAGTGGCAGAGGGTAAGATCAAAACATTATAACACTCGCATATTTATGTGTAGATATTTAAGGAATTAGCACCGTATACCTAGCATACAAGTAACCTCTTACTCAGAAGTTATTTATTATTATTATTAATTATTCACGAAGGGGTATCATTAAGTGGTTGCCCGTTTTTTCGTTTTTTTTTTCTTCCAGATTTTCGTTATTTTGCTCATAACTCAAGGTCTCATCCGGTCGGCTGGTGAATGGCAACTAGAATAAGATTCTTGGAGTAACAGGAGTGTGTACGTGACCTATGACAAAAGTTAATAAATCCATTCCCAGCATATTTTAACTTCAACAAGCTTTTCCAGCTTAGCCTCAGACCTTAAAAAGAAAGTTGCCTACTCATACAACGAGGCGGAAAGTGAAATTTAACTCGACATGCAAATCTGCCAATTTAGTATGTAAAGACAAATGTTATAATATCATTGCTGGGACAATAAATAAAAAAAGGTCTTCTACCAAGATTATTAACCAATGCTCTCGCCTTCCAAGACGCCGTCTCGTTGAAACAGCTTTCGTAAAAAAAACCTTCCTAACACAAGCCTTGACTCTGGTTTTGTTTTTGTTAATGTCTGCCTGTCCCATTACGTTGTCAAATGTTCTAATCTTCAGAGCGCCCGTGACCTTTGCTGCCTCCTCTTTCCTCTTTGTCTTCTGTGTTTTTTTTCACCCATCCTGACTTTTGAGTGGGTGGGTTTCTTCCTGAAGGGAGGGGGGGAGGGGCTTTTCCCTACACCCGTGGGTTGGTTCTCCTACACCCGTGGGTTGGCTCTCCTACAAGCGTGGGTTGGCTCTCTTACACCCGTGGGTTGGCTCTCCTACATCCGTGGGTTGGTTCCCCTACACCCGTGGGTTGGTTCCTCTACACCCGTGCGTTGGTTTCCCTACACTCGTGGGTTGGTTCCCCTACACCCGTGGGTTGGTTCCCCTACACCTGTGGGTTGGTTCCCCTACACCTGTGGGTTGGTTCCCCTACACCCGTGGGTTGGTTCTCCTACACCCGTGGGTTGGTTCTTCTAAACCCGTGGGTTGGTTCTCCTACACCCGTGGGTTGGTTCCCTACACCCGTGGGTTGGTTCTTCTACACCCGTGGGTTGGTTCTCCTACACCCGTGGGTTGGTTCTCCTACACCCGTGGGATGGTTCTCTTACACCCGTGGGTTGGTTCTCCTACATCCGTGGGCTGGTTCCCCTACATCCGTGGGTTGGTTCCTCTACACCCGCGCGTTGGTTCCCCTACACCCGCGCGTTGGTTCCCCTACATCCGTGGTTTGGTTCCCCTACACTCGTGGGTTGGTTCCCCTTCACCCGTGGGTTGGTTCCCCTACACACGTGGGTTGATTTCACTACACCCGTGGGTTGGTTCTCCTACACCCGAGGGTTGGTTCTCCTACACCCGTGGGTTGGTTCTTCTACACCCGTGGTTTGGTTCCCCTACACCCGTGGGTTGGTTCCTCTACACCCGTAGGTTGGTTCACCTACACCCGTAGGTTGGTTCACCTACACCCGTGGGTTGGTTCCCCTACACCCGTGGGTTGGTTCCCCTACACCCGTGGGTTGGTCCCCCTACACCCGTGGGTTGGTTCTCCTACACCCGTGGGTTGGTTCCCTTATACCCGTGGGTTGGTTCCCTTACACCCGTGGGTTGGTTCCCCTACACCCGTGGGTGTATTTCTCTACACCCGTGGGTTGGTTCCCCTACACCCGTGGGTGTATTTCTCTACACCCGTGGGTTGGTTCCCCTACACCCGTGAGTTGATTCCCCTACACCCGTGGGTTGGTTCCCCTGCACACGCGGGTTGGTTCCCCTGCACACGCGGGTTGGTTCCCCTGCATACGTGGGTTGGTTCCCCTACACTCGTGGGTTGGTTCCCCTGCACACGTGGGTTGGTTCCCCTGCACACGTGGGTTGGTTCCCCTGCACACGTGGGTTGGTTCCCCTGCACACGTGGGTTGGTTCCCCTGCACACGTGGGTTGGTTCCCCTGCACACGTGGGTTGGTTCCCCTGCACACGTGGGTTGGTTCCCCTACATTCGTGGGTTGGTTAACCTGCACACGTGGGTTGGTTCCCCTGCACACGTGGGTTGGTTCCCCTGCACACGCGGGTTGGTTCCCCTGCACACGTGGGTTGGTTACCCTACACTCGTGGGTTGGCTCCCCTGCACACGTGGGTTGGTTCCCCTGCACACGTGGGTTGGTTCCCCTGTACACGTGGGTTGGTTCCCCTGCACACGTGGGTTGGTTCCCCTGCACACGTGGGTTGGTTCCCCTGCACACGTGGGTTGGTTCCCCTGCACACGTGGGTTGGTTCCCCTGTACACGTGGGTTGGTTCCCCTGCACACGTGGGTTGGTTCCCCTGCACACGTGGGTTGGTTCCCCTACACTCGTTGGTTGGTTCCCCTGTACACGTGGGTTGGTTCCCCTGCACTCTTGGGTTGGTTCCCCTGTACACGTGGGTTGGTTCCTCTACACTCGTGGGTTGGTTCCCCTGTAAACGTGGGTTGGTTCCCCTACACACGTGGGTTGGTTCCCCTACACTCATGGGTTGGTTCCCATGTACACATGGGTTGGTTCCCCTACACTCGTGGGTTGGTTCCCCTGTACACGAGTGTTGGTTCCCCAACATTCGTGGGTTGGTTCCCCTGTACACATGAGTTGGTTCCCCTACACGTGGGTTGGTTCCCCTGTACACGTGGGTTGGTTCCCCTGTACACGTGGGTTGGTTCCCCTACACTCGTGGGTTGGTTCCCCTGTACACGTGGGTTGGTTTCCCCACACTCATGGGTTGGTTACTCTGTACACGTGCGTTGGTTCCCCTACACTCGTAGGTTGGTTCCCCTACACTCGTGGGTTGGTTCCCCTACACTCGTGGGTTGGTTCCCCTACACTCGTGGGTTGGTTCCCCTGTACACGTGGGTTGGTTCCCCTACACTCGTGGGTTGGTTCCCCTACACTCGTGGGTTGGTTTCCCTACACTCGTGGGTTGGTTCCCCTACACTCGTGGGTTGGTTCCCCTGCACACGTGGGTTGGTTCCCCTCTACACGTGGGTCGGTTCCCCTACACTTGTGGGTTGGTTCCCCTGCACTCGTGGGTTAGTTCCCCTACTCTCGTGGGTTGGTTCCCCTGTACACGTGGGTCGGTTCCCCTACACTCGTGGGTTGGTTCCCCTACACTCGTGGGTTGGTTCCCCTACACTCGTGGGTTGGTTCCCCTGTACACGTGGGTCGGTTCCCCTACACTCGTGGGTTGGTTTCCCTACACTCGTGGGTTGGTTTCCCTACACTCGTGGGTTGGTTCCCCTACACTCGTGGGTTGGTTTCCCTACACTCTTGGGTTGGTTCCTCTACACACGTGGGTTGGTTCCCCTACACACGTGGGTTGGTTCCCCTACACACGTGGGTTGGTTTCCCTACACACGTGGGTTGGTTCCCCTACACACGTGGGTTGGTTTCCCTACACACGTGGGTTGGTTCCCATACACACGTGGGTTGGTTCTCCTACACCCGTGGGTTGGTTCTCCTACACCCGTGGGATGGTTCTCTTACACCCGTGGGTTGGTTCCCCTACACCCGTGGGTTGGTTCCCCTACGCACGTGGGTTGGTTCCCCTACACACCTGGGTTGGTTCCCCTACACACGTGGGTTGGTTCCCCTACACACGTGGGATGGTTCCCCTACACACGTGGGTTGGTTCCACTACACACGTAGGATGGTTCCCCTACACACGTGGGTTGGTTCCCCTACACACGTGGGTTGGTTCCCCTACACACGTGGGTTGGTTCCCCTACACACGTGGGTTGGTTCCCCTACACACGTGGGTTGGTTCCCCTACACACGTGGGATGGTTCCCCTACACACGTGGGATGGTTCCCCTACACACGTGGGTTGGTTCCCCTACACACGTGGGTTGGTTCCCCTACACACGTGGGATGGTTCCCCTACACACGTGGGTTGGTTCCCCTACACACGTGGGTTGGTTCCCTACACTCATGGGTTGGTTCCCATGTACACATGGGTTGGTTCCCCTACACTCGTGGGTTGGTTCCCCTGTACACGAGTGTTGGTTCCCCAACATTCGTGGGTTGGTTCCCCTGTACACATGAGTTGGTTCCCCTACACGTGGGTTGGTTCCCCTGTACACGTGGGTTGGTTCCCCTGTACACGTGGGTTGGTTCCCCTACACTCGTGGGTTGGTTCCCCTGTACACGTGGGTTGGTTTCCCCACACTCATGGGTTGGTTACTCTGTACACGTGCGTTGGTTCCCCTACACTCGTAGGTTGGTTCCCCTACACTCGTGGGTTGGTTCCCCTACACTCGTGGGTTGGTTCCCCTACACTCGTGGGTTGGTTCCCCTGTACACGTGGGTTGGTTCCCCTACACTCGTGGGTTGGTTCCCCTACACTCGTGGGTTGGTTTCCCTACACTCGTGGGTTGGTTCCCCTACACTCGTGGGTTGGTTCCCCTGCACACGTGGGTTGGTTCCCCTCTACACGTGGGTCGGTTCCCCTACACTTGTGGGTTGGTTCCCCTGCACTCGTGGGTTAGTTCCCCTACTCTCGTGGGTTGGTTCCCCTGTACACGTGGGTCGGTTCCCCTACACTCGTGGGTTGGTTCCCCTACACTCGTGGGTTGGTTCCCCTACACTCGTGGGTTCGTTCCCCTGTACACGTGGGTCGGTTCCCCTACACTCGTGGGTTGGTTTCCCTACACTCGTGGGTTGGTTTCCCTACACTCGTGGGTTGGTTCCCCTACACTCGTGGGTTGGTTTCCCTACACTCTTGGGTTGGTTCCTCTACACACGTGGGTTGGTTCCCCTACACACGTGGGTTGGTTTCCCTACACACGTGGGTTGGTTCTCCTTCACCCGTGGGTTGGTTCCCCTACACACGTGGGTTGGTTCCCCTACACACGTGGGTTGGTTCCCCTACACACGTGGGTTGGTTCCCCTACACACGTGGGTTGGTTCCCCTACACACGTGGGTTGGTTCCCCTACACACGTGGGTTGGTTCCCCTACACACGTGGGTTGGTTCCCCTACGCACGTGGGATGGTTCCCCTACACCCGTGGGTTGGTTTCCCTACACACGTGGGCTGGTTACCTTACACTCGTGGGTTGGTTCTCCTTCACCCGTGGGTTGGTTCCCCTACACACGTAGGATGGTTCCCCTACACACGTGGGTTGGTTCCCCTACACACGTGGGTTGGTTCCCCTACACACGTGGGTTGGTTCCCCTACACACGTGGGTTGGTTCCCCTACACACGTGGGTTGGTTCCCCTACACACGTGGGATGGTTCCCCTACACACGTGGGTTGGTTCCCCTACACACGTGGGTTGGTTCCCCTACACACGTGGGATGGTTCCCCTACACACGTGGGTTGGTTCCCCTACACACGTGGGTTGGTTCCCTACACACGTGGGATGGTTCCCCTACACACGTGGGTTGGTTCCCCTACACACGTGGGTTGGTTCCCCTACACACGTGGGATGGTTCCCCTACACACGTGGGATGGTTCCCCTACACACGTGGGTTGGTTCCCCTACACACGTGGGTTGGTTCCCCTACACACGTGGGTTGGTTCCCCTACACACGTGGGTTGGTTCCCCTACACACGTGGGTTGGTTCCCCTACACACGTGGGTTGGTTCCCCTACACACGTGGGTTGGTTCCCCTACACACGTGGGATGGTTCCCCTACACACGTGGGTTGGTTCCCCTACACACGTGGGTTGGTTCCCCTACACACGTGGGTTGGTTCCCCTACACACGTGGGATGGTTCCCCTACACACGTGGGATGGTTCCCCTACACACGTGGGTTGGTTCCCCTACACACGTGGGTTGGTTCCCCTACACACGTGGGTTGGTTCCCCTACACACGTGGGTTGGTTCCCCTACACACGTGGGATGGTTCCCCTACACACGTGGGTTGGTTCCCCTACACACGTGGGTTGGTTCCCGTACACACGTGGGTTGGTTCCCCTACACACGTGGGTTGGTTCCCCTACACACGTGGGATGGTTCCCCTACACACGTGGGATGGTTCCCCTACACACGTGGGATGGTTCCCCTACACACGTGGGTTGGTTCCCCTACACACGTGGGTTGGTTCCCTTACACACGTGGGATGGTTCCCCTACACACGTGGGATGGTTCCCCTACACACGTGGGATGGTTCCCCTACACACGTGGTTCGCTTGTTCTCATAGCTCTTTCTTTCACAATGCCATATTTACTACTATTGCCAATTATTCTGCTGCTAGTGCTGCAGCTACTAGTGCTGCAGCTACTAGTGCTGCAGCTACTAGTGCTGCTGCTGCTAGTGCTGCAGCTACTAGTGCTGCAGCTACTAGTGCTGCTGCTGCTAGTGCTGCAGCTACTAGTGCTGCAGCTACTAGTGCTGCTGCTGCTAGTGCTGCAGCTACTAGTGCTGCAGCTACTAGTGCTGCTGCTGCTAGTGCTGCAGCTACTAGTGCTGCAGCTACTAGTGCTGCAGCTACTAGTGCTGCTGCTGCTAGTGCTGCAGCTACTAGTGCTGCTGCTGCTAGTGCTGCAGCTACTAGTGCTGCAGCTACTAGTGCTGCAGCTACTAGTGCTGCTGCTGCTAGTGCTGCTGCTGCTAGTGCTGCAGCTACTAGTGCTGCAGCTACTAGTGCTGCTGCTACTAGTGCTGCTGCTACTAGTGCTGCAGCTACTAGTGCTGCTGCTGCTAGTGCTGCAGCTACTAGTGCTACAGCTACTAGTGCTGCTGCTGCTAGTGCTGCAGCTAGTGCTGCAGCTACTAGTGCTGCAGCTACTAGCTGCTAGTGCTGCTGCTGCTAGTGCTGCAGCTACTAGTGCTGCTGCTACTAGTGCTGCTACTAGCTACTAGTGCTGCAGCTACTAGTGCTGCTGCTGCTAGTGCTGCAGCTACTAGTGCTACAGCTACTAGTGCTGCTGCTGCTAGTGCTGCAGCTACTAGTGCTGCAGCTACTAGTGCTGCTGCTGCTACTAGTGCTGCTACTAGTGCTGCTGCTACTAGTGCTGCTACTAGTGCTGCTACTAGTGCTGCTACTAGTGCTGCTGCTACTAGTGCTGCAGCTGCAGCTACTAGTGCTGCTGCTGCTAGTGCTGCAGCTACTAGTGCTGCAGCTACTAGTGCTGCTGCTGCTAGTGCTGCAGCTAGTGCTGCTACTAGTGCTGCTGCAAGTGCTGCAGCTGCTGCTGCTAGTGCTGCAGCTACTAGTGCTGCACTATTAGTGCTGCAGCTACTAGTGCTGCTGCTGCTAGTGCTGCAGCTACTACTGCAGCTACTAGTGCTGCTGCTGCTAGTGCTGCACTACTATGCTGCCTACTAGTGCTGCTGCTGCTACTGCAGCTACTATGCTGCCACTAGTGCTGCAGCTACTAGTGCTGCTGCTACTACTATTACCACCACTACTATTGCCACCACTACTATTACCACCACTACTATTACCACCATTACTATTACCACCACTTCTATTACCACCACTACTATTACCACCACTACTATTACCACCACTACTATTACCACCACTTCTATTACCACCACTTCTATTACCACCACTTCTATTACCACCACTACTATTACCACCACTACTATTACCACCACTACTATTACCACCACTTCTATTACCACCACTACTATTACCACCACTTCTATTACCACCACTACTATTACCACCACTTCTATTACCACCACTACTATTACCACCACTACTATTACCACCACTACTATTACCACCACTACTATTACCACCACTACTATTACCACCACTACTATTACCACCACTACTATTACCACCACTACTGTTACCACCACTACTGTTACCACCACTACTGTTACCACCACTTCTATTACCACCACTACTATTACCACCACTACTATTACCACCACTACTATTACCACCACTTCTATTACCACCACTACTATTACCACCACTTCTATTACCACCACTACTATTACCACCACTTCTATTACCACCACTACTATTACCACCACTACTATTACCACCACTTCTATTACCACCACTACTATTACCACCACTATTACCACTACTACCATTACCACCACTACTATTACCACCACTACTATTACCACCACTACTGTTACCACCACTATTATTACCACCTGTTTTACCATAACAGTACTGCTGGCTCTTCATTATGACTACTGAAATGAAGTGGAATCCCCATGTGCAGCCTGGGGTTCAGACGTCATGTGCAGCCTGGGGTTCAGACGTCATGTGCAGCCTGGGGTTCAGACGTCATGTGCAGCCTGGGGTTCAGACGTCATGTGCAGCCTGGGGTTCAGACGTCATGTGCAGCCTGGGGTTCAGACGTCATGTGCAGCCTGGGGTTCAGACGTCATGTGCAGCCTGGGGTTCAGACGTCATGTGCAGCCTGGGGTTCAGACGTCATGTGCAGCCTGGGGTTCAGACGTCATGTGCAGCCTGGGGTTCAGACGTCATGTGCAGCCTGGGGTTCAGACGTCATGTGCAGCCTGGGGTTCAGACGTCATGTGCAGCCTGGGGTTCAGACGTCATGTGCAGCCTGGGGTTCAGACGTCATGTGCAGCCTGGGGTTCAGACGTCATGTGCAGCCTGGGGTTCAGACGTCATGTGCAGCCTGGGGTTCAGACGTCATGTGCAGCCTGGGGTTCAGACGTCATGTGCAGCCTGGGGTTCAGACGTCATGTGCAGCCTGGGGTTCAGACGTCATGTGCAGCCCTGGGTTCAGACGTCATGTGCAGCCTGGGGTTCAGACGTCATGTGCAGCCTGGGGTTCAGACGTCATGTGCAGCCTGGGGTTCAGACGTCATGTGCAGCCTGGGGTTCAGACGTCATGTGCAGCCTGGGGTTCAGACGTCATGTGCAGCCTGGGGTTCAGACGTCATGTGCAGCCCTGGGTTCAGACGTCATGTGCAGCCCTGGGTTCAGACGTCATGTGCAGCCTGGGGTTCAGACGTCATGTGCAGCCTGGGGTTCAGACGTCATGTGCAGCCTGGGGTTCAGACGTCATGTGCAGCCTGGGGTTCAGACGTCATGTGCAGCCTGGGGTTCAGACGTCATGTGCAGCCTGGGGTTCAGACGTCATGTGCACCTTTATACCTTTACCTTTGAATTTCGATTGTCTTTGTACTCTCAGAGCCCGGTCATGATCCAGCCTCGTTGCTGCTGGAAGTCCGCTGCCCCACATATCCATCACAGTCTGGCTGATCTGGCACCTAGTGAAGATACTTGTCCAGTTTTCTCTTAAAGACTTCTTGTTCCAGCCGTGTTTCTGATATCTTCTGGTAAGATGATGAATAATCTGGGGCCACGAATGTTGATACAGTGTTTCCTTACTGTGCCCACCGCACCCCTGCTTGTCACTGGGATTATTTTGGACATTTTCTCATATCTCTTGCTCCAGTATGTTATGGCAGTGTGCATATTTGGGACCAGTCCCTCGAGTACCTTTCAAGTATATATTAGCATGCATCTTTCCTCCGTTCCATTGAGTACGTATGTCTAGACTTTAAGGCGTTCCCAGTAATTTAAATGCTGCAATGGCTCTGTGCTGTATTTGTTCAAGCTCTGATATTCCTCTTGCCTTGAACGGGGCCATCAACCCTGAGAAATATTCCAAATGAGGAAGCACTAGTGATTTGATAAGTGTCACCACTGGCATTATTTCCCTTGTTTTGAAGGTTCTCAATACCCACTCCGTCATTCTTCTGGCTGCCGTGACCTTTGACTTATGTTCCTTGAAAGAAAGGTCAGCTGACATAATTATTCCCAAGCCTTTCACGTGTTCCTTTCATTCTATTTGCTAATCCTCTTGAATTATGTATAGTGCTCCTTTCGAGTTCTTAATTTTTTCCATATTAGCTAAGCAGCTGGAACTTATTCCATTTGAACGTCTTGTTGTTGTCCATTGTCCACTGGAAAACACTGCTTATATCTTCCTGTAATTTTTCAGTATCTTCTACCCTAGTGACTTAAGTTTTTATTTTTGTGTAATCTGCAAATGATGATACAAAACTGTGACGGGTGTTTTGATCTGTCTACTATGATGAGAAACAGCAGAGGTGCCAGGGCAGTGCCTTGGGGAACTGAGCTTTTTACCTACTGATACTGGATTTTGCTCTGTTTACTTTTTGTGTTTTGTGTGTGAGGAACCCGAAAATCCATCTGCCTACCTTCCTCGTAATGCCTATAGCCTTTATTTTGTGTGTTATCAACTCATGATCGCATTTGTGTATATCACATCTGCGGTTTGGCTGTCTTCCAACGCCTCCGTAATTCTGTCGTAGTGGTTCAGCGGGTGTGACAGGCATGATCCTCCTGCTCTAAACCATGATGGTTTGGGTTATACCGATTGTGCTGTTCCATGAAATTTGTAATCTGATGTCTCGTCACTCATTCGAAGATTTTTATGATGTGGGAAGGTAGGGCTACTGGTCTGTATTTTTTTAGCTAGTGCTCTACTACCTCCCTGGGGTTGAGACGTCATATGCAGCCTGGGGTTTAGGCGTTATGTGCACCCTAGGTCTGAGGCGTCATGTGCAGCCTGGGGTTGAGGCGTCATGTGCAGCCTGGGGTTGAGGCGTCATGTGCAGCCTGGGGTTGAGGCGTCATGTGCAGCCTGGGGTTGAGGCGTCATGTGCAGCCTGGGGTCGAGGCGTCATGTGCAGCCTGGGGTTGAGGCGTCATGTGCAGCCTGGGGTTTAGGGGTTATGTGCACCCTAGGTCTGAGGCGTCATGTGCAGCCTGGGGTTGAGGCGTCATGTGCGGCCTGGGGTTGAGGCGTCATGTGCGGCCTGGGGTTGAGGCGTCATGTGCAGCCTGGGGTTGAGGCGTCATGTGCAGCCTGGGGTTGAGGCGTCATGTGCAGCCTGGGGTTGAGGCGTCATGTGCAGCCTGGGGTTGAGGCGTCATGTGCAGCCTGGGGTTGAGGCGTCATCATAGAGCCAGTCATTATACTCTCGCAGGCTCAAGTCTGGGTAAAGAAAAATGAAAAAGGGAAATGAAAAAGCAAAGAGGTATTAATTTAATTTATTACACAAGATGCCACCATCTACCCAGTTTGGAGGATATGCAAATGTAGAGCTAGGCCTAGACAGGAAGGCTTATGGTTTTCACTTTGTACTATATGAAATCGGATACTTAAGCTTTAATAGTGTTTGGTTTGGGTGGCAGAGGAGACACATTGTAAGCTTCAATGTTCCCAGTTACACTCATCTTCCTCCAGGGTTTCGTGTGTATCTTCAGAACGATGAAGAATTAGAACGATGAAGAATTAGAACGATGAAGAATTATAACTGCGACATGTGGGTATCTTTATCTGTTGACGTTTCACCATCCAGTGACTTTATCAATACAATACAAGAATATAATATGAAGACTTTTGAACTGTATACGAACTGTATACAGGCTGAGGGACTTCGGTGTCTCGTAGCTTGATCGCTGGCGCACACGGCTCACACACTGAGGTCCGGAGTTCGAATCTCCTCCGGTACGGCTGGAAAACATTAGGGACGTATTTCCATAAGACACCTGCTGTCCCTGTTCACCCATCAGTTTAAAATGGGTACCTGGATGTTAGTCGACTGGTGTGGGTCGCATCCTGGGACAAAACTGACCTAATTTGCGCGAAATGCTCAGCATAACAAGCGACTTTCTATGTAGTAGTATGTCATTGATATCAGCTAGGACTGTATAGCTTGTACATTATTATTATTATTATTATTATTATTATTATTATTATCAGTATTGTTTGTAACTGCTTGACAAAGCTCCTGGAGAGCGAAACGTTGCCACAGTAAAATGTCACATTAATTGCACGCGTGTCCTATTACCTAATGTATTGTTATTGGTGTGTGTGTTTGTGTGTTTGTGTGTGTGTGTTTGTGTGTGTGTGTTTGTGTGTTTGTGTTTGTGTGTGTGTGTGTGTGTGTGTGTGTGTGTGTGTGTGTGTGTGCGTGTGTGTGTGTGTGTGCGTGTGTGTGTGTGTGTGTGTACTCACCTAGTTGTGGTTACAGGGGTCGAGTCACAGCTCCTGACCCCGCCTCTTCACTGGTCACTGCTAGGTTACTCTTCCTGCTCCATGAGCTTTATCATACCTCTTCTTAAAGTTATGTATGGATCCTGCCTCCACTACGTCACTTCCCAGACTATTCCACTTCCTGACAACTGTGACTGAAAAAATACTTCCTAACATCCCTGTGATTCGTGTACGTGTGTAGGTGACATTATTCCACGTGTGATCTCGAAATGGTAATTATAATATTTTGTTTTATATATATGGATTACGCTTCCTGAAGGACAGCGTCTTGATGCTGGCTCTTGATCCCAGGAAATGAAATTATCCACCTCTTTCTGAGATCGAATCTGAATATCTCGCATTCCGCAGTGTTATACGACTCCGACGGCTTTAGCGCTTTCTCTAGAATGAAAGATGAACAACATCAGTTTTTATTGGCTAATCATCGTGTGAAATGGTTAAAATGTTCCTGGTTTAGGCTGCACAGGCGCAAGTTTTGTTGACATCTGCGTAGTAATTGGCGAATGTATCGTCTCGGCTTTAAAGTTTGTGTTGATGTATTTAGTGTTGATGTATTTTTCCTCAAAGCTTTCCTTTGATTTTTGTGTAGAGTAAATTTTAATGTGCGAATTTCTTAAATCAAAATAATTTCTGTGAAATAACTGGAGAATGTTTCTGCTGTTGAGAAACAGGTCCGTGTTTGATTGTATTTGCTTATCCTAAGTTAAATCTACATAATGTACTTTTAGGTGCCTATGACATTTGTGCACAGACAAGACCCTTATAAAAAAAGTGTGTGTATCCAAAACTTAAACCCTACACTAAACCAATAAATAATCCACACACCCAAGCTCATGACGTTTGGGTCCGACTTGGACCACTGACTCACATTAACACAGGAAGGTAAGGGAGCCAGTCTGTATATGAGAGGTCGCGGGACGGGACGAAGAAAGGAAGAAAGAAGGAAGTGGAGAAGTAGTGGTAGAGGTAATGCAGGTAGTGGAAGTAGTGGTAGCAGTAGTAGTAGGAGTGGAGTAAGTCAGTAAGTGGAGTAAGTAGTAGGAGTGGAGTAAGTCAGAAGACTGAAAAACGAACACTGCAGGAGAGATAATTGCCAATGAGGGTGGGACCAAAAACACTGTTATATATGTATTGTTCCAGTCGCAGCATTATACATTTTCGTTCTTAAAGTAAACCCTTATTGCTGTTGTACCATTTTTTGTTGTTGGGGACGGGGAGGGGGGGGTGAGAGGATAATTAGGAAAATAGGAATGCTGGCTTTTCATGCAATAATTTGTGAGTGTCGCGTCCGGTTAGTTTTAACTCGTCTTCCACACTGATAACTTGATAGTTCAACTTGTGAGCGGCTTCAGGCTTAATGTGCTAGTGTATTTTATGTTATTGGTCTCTGAGAGATAAGAGAATGCCTTTACATTTTACCTTCAAAACTGTTTTTCTTAATTGAAGTTTTGAATTCGATGTGAGCCGAGGCTTGTCATTTCTTGTTTTAAAGGTTCTAGTTATCCAGCCTATCATTTTCAATGCAGTTGTGAGAGTGACACTGTGGTGATCCTTGAAGGTGAGGTCATTTGACATCAAAGTGATGCCTCTTCTGATTTGCTTCAAAACTTCAAATGCTAATGTTTTCCCACATTACAAACTAATGCCGCATTCTGCACTATTCCACTCACGTGCATTGAGGCACAGGGGGCTGGGGTTGTTGCACTACGGGATGTCTCTCTCGGATCGCACAACAACGACATACATCTACATGACTCACGAAATCGTAATGACACAATTGTAAACAGATCATACCACGGTTGGGGTTAGAATCCGCGGGTTCTAACCCCACCCGTGGTATGGTTTGACATCTAGTTATTATCTCTGTTATGAAGAATCGCTAGACAGAGGATAATCGGCGCATGGCAACTGGAACTATAACGTTAACGTTTAAGGGGAGGCGGGACAGCTCTAAATCCTTGTATCAAGACCCCTTCACTGGCATCAATACCATCAGTTAGTCGTGCAGAGTTTAACGTTTTCCAAGTACTCTCGGTCACCTCGTCGCCAGACGTGTCACGACCGCTTTTGTAATTTGCTTATTTGTGGTTAAATGTTTTACACTGTTAGAAACCTATCCAGCTTAACCTAACCTAACAAACCTAGCCTAACCAACCTAACATAACCAACTTAATCTAACCTAACTAACCTAACCGAACTAACCTAACTAATCTAACCTAACATAACCAAACTAACTTTACCAAACTAACCTATGTTGAAAATAATTTAAACTACGGACAAGTTTGTGAGTAAGACGCATGTGCAGCAGTTGGGGATCTATATGTTGAAACCTATCTCCTCATAATAACGCTGTAGTTACGAGTGAGAAGGGTTGGAGTCCAGAGGGACGTGCCTAGTATGGGCTTGCTGTTGTACTCCTCAGTTCTTGCCCTGCTGCTGCTGCTGCTGCTGCTGCTGCTGTTGTTGTTTCCAGTGGATCCCGTCTCTTGTTCCATTTCACCTTCGACACTATGACTCCATTCTCATGGTTCAGCTTCATATTGTTCCAGACCATGGAACTGAACTCTTCTCCAGGCTGAGGGACTGACCACCTCAAACTCTCTCTCTCCAAGGTTGATGGACTTGATTTCATTATCTTTATCTAGTCATTCCTGCTACCTAAAATCCATTGTCTACAGAAGCCTACCGCGTAGACGAAGAGTTTCAACATACAGATAGCCAGATGTTGCATGTCTTACTTATTAACTTAACCAACATTGCTTAACCTTGCTTAACCTAAATTATAATACAAAAAACGGCGTTTTGTAAGTTTAGAAGAAGGGTTAAGAAAATGTCCCAAGTTATTTCTTGTCGAGTGGCAGTAATACCAGCGCAAGCAGTGAGCAGCAGCAGATGTAATATTGGGGAACCGCTGTCAACAGCAGCATGAGAGATGTCAACAGGAAGAGCAGTAGTAGTCAGAACAGGAGATATGACGAGGGAATCGCTTGGTGTAATCCCGGTGTGATTTCCTCTCTTATCAGGAGACCAATACCAACTGAGAGGAACCTGTTCACTGGGTACACAACCTACTCTGGCGATCACTTCCATGTACCGCATAGCACATAACCTGTGGAAACGCATAACCTGTGGTAGCGCAGCAGCTTCCGCGCCACGCCGGCCTTTGATAACTTCACCAAATACCTCTAGCGTTATCTCGCACCGCTGACTGACACCCGCGTTCAAAGCTATATTTAGCACAGCTTATACCATCGACCACCTGGGCTGGCAGCCACCTGGGTTGTCCAACCTCCCCGGCTAGCAGCCACCTGGAATGTCAAACTACCTGGGCTAGTAGCCGCCTGGGTTGTCCACCTGGGTTAGCAGCCACGTAGGTTGTCCAACCATCTAGGCTAGCAGCTACCTGGATTGTCCACCTATCTGAACTAGCCACCTAGGTTGGCAATCACCTGGGTTGTTCACCCTTCTGGGCTAGAAGCTACTGGAGCTAGAAGCCACTTCTTTGAGGGTATGTTTACCAGGATAGCCTTGTGGAGGCACAGAGAGGGAAGGAGTAGAATCCTGCTTCCAGTGGTCAACTATCTTTTATTAAGGGATTTCCATCTCTCCCTCCTGCTGGGACTAGCTCTTCTGGGAAGGGGAGGTAAAACCTTAAGGACACTGTGTACACTCAGGATATCCTCTTGTATTGTGGTGACCCAGTAGAGAATGTGCTCACCACATTTGATTCATTTTCGTGTCATCGTGTCCCGGATTGCAGCTGTGATAAGAGGGAGAGTGGTGTTCAGGTGAACACAAATTCACTGGGCCTCACATTCGACAAACTGTGGCTTCCCTTGTACATAAATCTTATGTAGAGGGATCTGGATGTGAAGGCATATGTTTGTTTCCCTCTACAGTGTTAAATGCCATATGTTTCCTAACTAGGAGTTCAAGTATATGACGACCCATAACACTTAAGTTATTTGTGGAGCTGAATTTGACACTGCCCACTCCAGTACAGCAGTCTTGCAGTGTCGCAACTGTGTGTGTTTGTGTGTGTGTGTGTGTGTGTGTGTGTGTGTGTGTGTGTGTGTGTGTGTGTGTGTGTGTGTGTGTGTGTGTGTGTGTGTGGTGTATATGAGGGAGAGCGCACCACTACTGAGTTTGGTTTATGTTGAGAAACCGTTTTGCAGATGTCAGGAAGGCATACCTCGCGCATTCTGGTATATCCGATGCAGCTGTTGCCTCCATCTTTAGGACCCCAGCTGCTGTGGGGCACTTTTGTGCTGGCCCCAGCACTTGTCCATTCAATTACTGGCCCATTTTGCCCTCCTCTGATTATATTTATCTCCAGGTGGCCCTGGGGTTGGTGAGAGCTCCCTGAGGGAATGCCACTTAGGGGTGCATCTCCCAGGAAAGGACTGGCGGAAGCACCCTACCTATGCTGAGGTAGAAGTGGGTGAAAGGGTGCCTTTCCTAGGACTATCTCCTCTGGGGGGCCTGGTTAGGGAAGCCAGTTTCAGTACCTATTCCCTAGGACAGTTGACTCGCGACCGGTGGCCCGCCCCTTTTCCCTGGGGCTCCATCAGGCACCAGAGCCAAGGTTGTGTCCGTGTCCTCTGGCAAAGGGAAGAACCAGAAGCAAGCTTGTAGGACATGCACACCCTGAAGCGCTGGTTCTCTATTATTGGTGCAGTGTGTCAGATATTCCACCTTCCAGTGTGTCTGGGTCATCCTCAGGCCCTAAGGATGGGAAGAGTGACACAAAGCAGTCACAAATCTGGGGAGCATCAGTCCTCTGACTATCTAAGATGTTGGCAAGAATGCTTCATCTTGGAAAAGAAAGTCAGACGCTCCCAGTTGTCCGATAGCTGGTCTAAGGGGCATCTAATTCCCCAGACTTTCAAGGTAGCAACTTCGTTCAAGAGGAAGCACTCCTTGAAGGATCATCCTCCCTAGCCGTTTGGGCCTTTGGAGGACTCGTTACAATTTGCAACCAGTATCTTTAACCAAGGACCAGACCGCAAAAGTTAAACAGGCCAATTCTGTCGATAACATCCCCTCTTTGAGCGTTACTAGGAAAGGTGGCTCGCTACCCCTCCTTCCACTCTGCAACTTAACTGTAGGGGCATTAGGCCACATATTGAAGATATTAGTCTACTCTTTCTTGATTATGGCTTATCAGGTTTGTTTGCAGGAGACTACATGGAACAGAGTTGCCCTTAGGTTTCACAATTGCTTCTGATACCTTCGCATCTCCTGGCACAGTTGCCAAGGAAGTGTGAAAAAAATCCGTGTTCCTGTCCATCACAGTGAGCTTTAACTGTGCTCTTCTGTGCAGGTTGTGGCAATGAGGGTGAGGTTGCAGGAGGACTTGATGATGTGCTCCTTGTACCTCTTCCTAGATTGGGTTTTAGACTGCTCTGCTCTTCGTGAGACTTGAACGCCCATCTCCCTATGTGGGATGTAGGTTAAAAGGTGGCAGACAGGATGAGTATTCTTTTGGAGTCTTTACTGATTCGCTTGGAAATTAGCATCCTGAATGATGGCTCTCCTGCCTTTTATAATACTCATATCAACGCTTTCCATGACAGACCTCACTCCTTGTTCCAGTTCTGTTTATCTGGTCTTCAGATGGTTTGTTCTTAAGAACTTCTATGGTAGTGATTATTTCCTATCTTCCTTTAATCAACGGAATCCTTTTCCCTGGTCTGCCCTCTGCAGTCGAAAATGGAGGTTATGGACCGGCGGCTCTCTCAGACTGCCAGGTGCGACCTTGGTAATCTGCACATAGTGCAGGGGTCTTACGACCACTTCTTTAGTGTTTCCTTGGGGGTGATAGGTAGTAGCATTCATCGGCCAGGTGGCTTGGGGTCCTATTTGCCAGTTTGATGGAACTAGAAATATGTGAAGCACCTCATGATTGTGCGTACGGTCTGTCACCATCTTAAGGACTGTCTTGTCTTGAGTCGGTTACGTTGAGTGGGGTTAATTCCAACACTCCTGGACGGATATGGAGTAAGATCAGAAAGATATCAGGAAAGTACTCTCTGAGCTCACTGAGCAGCATTCTCCTTCATGTCCAAGTGGCAGATGACCTTCCTGAGGTGGCCGCCACTTTTACTGAGGGTTTTTCTGTTCAGAGCATCAGAGGCTACAGTACTGAGTTCTAGACCAGGAGACTTGACACACCCTCCTTGTCTATTGTTAGGGATAGGAAAATGCCTTGTCGGTATCGCCTTCAACTGCCCCAGGAGAGGATGGGGTTAGTTATAACTTGATGAAGCACCTTCCTCCCTCTAGAATGTTTTTACTGAATATACTCAGTTTGCTATGCATTAATGCAGTGCTTCCCATCAGTTGCCTATCACTAAGCCTGGGCGGAACGCCAGAGTAGCTGTGAACTACTGCCCAGTCTCTCAGAGGAGCAACATCTGCAAGTTGTTAGGAGCATGTTGAATGTTCATCTGGTTGGTTACATGGAAACGAAAGGCTGCATCTCTTCAGTACAGTATGGCTCGCGCAAGTTCTGGTCAGTAACTTATCCTTAGGTTCAGCTGACTTGTATCATCCAGAAGGGTTTTGCCTACAGTCTCTAGACTCGGAGACTTGGGTGCAGTCTGTTCTGATTTCTCAAAAATTGTATAAGGTAACAGATTGTTAAAGGTGAGAATTGGTTCGTGCTACTCGCGGGAATTTCTCCTTCAGGAGAGGTCCCACAGAGTAGATTTTAAACATCACATGTTTTATTATAATCATGGATTTTGGGATCAGTATTGTATGTAAATGATCTTAGAGCGTATTGCTTCGTATGTTGTCTGCTCCTGTCACTGGCTTCAGGTGGGAGTTTATAACATTAAAAGTGGGCTGCTTCTTACGGCTACTGGTTTTGCACGTAGATGAAAGTGGCTGTTTATTTTACGCAGTCCCGTGTTCGACAGTCTTCTTCCCATGTGCTTATCTATAGTGGTGTTCTTACCTGCGAGCAAAACGTGACATTTTTAGGAATTATCTCGACCTGGGACTGACGTGGACTTCCCTTATGTAAGTCATATTGGAGGCTTTGCAGAAATTAGACATAATTAAAGTGCTCTTCCACTGTATCTCGGGGAGGGAAGGAACAAGCTTTGTCAGAATGTGGCCTTCAGCTGTTTTAGGCTGAAGAATGGCTGCTAGATCTATTTCTCGGCCAGAATTTTCCTGCTGAGCTTGCTAAATCCTGTTCTTCTAGGGATATGACTTTTCATAGGTGAATTCCCCTTACAGAACCTCTGTTAAGTTTGGCGAGCTTTCCCTGGATCTCCGCCGAGAGGAGCTGACTTCTGGTTCGGCAAACCACTCTCAGCTTAGCATATGCGCAGTCTTCAAGAAGAAAATGCAAAAGATTGGCCTTTGTATCTTCTACGAGACTTCCTGCTCTTCTGGACTGTCCCCGATGTGTGTACGGTTAAATGATGGCTTCTCTATCTCTGGCGTCCTTGGACAGTGCTTGATGCTCGTCTTTCTAAGCAGTGATAGAGGACACTTTAATGTAGAGTACTATGAGGACCTTGGTTAATTTCTTGAAGCATGATTTTGATCAAGCTAAAGGGAAATAAGTTTTACCGATGGGTCAAAGAGCAAAGGCGGTATTGGCTTCGCTGATCGCTGGTGAGGACTAGCATAGTGTGTAGATACCGAACGAGTAAATCTAATGTGTTCACTTCTGAGTTTCACGCAATCCTCGTAGCACTTGTCCTGATAGCTGGCTTAGTTGAATTCCAGTTCATTGCCTACTAAGATTTCTAGTGTTTTCTGATTACTCTGGGCCAGTATGTTTTCTTCTTGTGGTTCAAGATATCCGAGAATGGTTAGCACATCACTACTCGTGGCACAAGAATGTGGAGTTCTGTTTTTGCTCCGGTAAATTAAGAGGCAAATGCCGAGGTATGGACTAAAGTGCTTCCTCTGTAGTACACTTCTGTTTTCGTGACTTCCAGAGCCACACTCTTATGTCCATGGGAAGTGACGGAACCAGTGGGTTGTACTGACGAGGGTACAGGGTCCGGCAGGAACTGCGTGTTTGGCTCTCCATCAGGAATCGTCGCTTTCAGCTGATTCTCTGCCCAGTGATGATCGGGCGCACACCTCACCCATTCACAGATGTCGCTGCCCTTCTCTGTGTAACTTATGGCTTTCACCTAACTGGAACAACTTTAACAGTTTGCCGTCAGCTTAGGACATTTCACTTTCGTCATAATTTTTAATATTACCAGTGTGGCTATAAGGATCTCATTATTTTTTAGTCGATTACCCCTATCTGTTCAATGACGATTTTAACTGATTCTAGTTATTTTAACTTGGTTTGTTGGTACTTGTGTGTTTTATTCATGCTAGTAGTTTCTGATTCCTAGTTTTACCCTGAGTATTCATGCAGGCGTTTACACATTTTTATAGCCAATATTGCTAAGTGATCAGCCTGGTCTAAGTGACCTTAAAAGCTCAAAACTCCTTCCTATCCTCTCCTGTCTTTTCTCTATCCTACCTTCTTTATACCTCTTCTCTCCTTCTTCCATTCCTCTCCTCCCTTATCCCTTTTCCATTTGTTTCTTCACTTGTCATCCTCTTCTTATCCATCTTTCTCTCTCTTCTCTTTCCACTCTTCTCCCCACTCCCTTTCCTTCTCACCTTCCCTGTTCTTTCTCCCCCTCCCTTTTCCTTGTTCCTGTTCCTTCTCCCCCTCCCTTTTCCCTGTTCCTGTTCCTTCTCCTCCTCCCTGTTCCTTCACCCCCGCCCTGTTCCTTCTCACTCTCCCTGTTCCTTCTCTCCCTCCCTGTTCCTTCTCTCACTGTTCCTTCTCTCCCTCCCTGTTCCTTCTCTCCCTCCCTGTTCCTTCTCTCCCTCCCTGTTCCTTCTCTCCCTCCCTGTTCTTTCTCTCCCTCCCTATTCTTTCTCTCCCTCCTTGTTCTTTTTCCCCCTTTTCCTTCTTCCTGTTCTTTCTGCCCCTTCCTATTCCTTCTCCCCCTCCCTGTTCCTTCTCCCCCTCCCTGTTCCTTCTCCCATTTCCTGTTCCTTCTCACCCCCCCTGTTAATTCTCCCCCTTCCTGTTCCTTCTCACCCCCCTGGTCCTTCTCCCCCTCCTTGTTCCTTCTCCCCCTCCTTATTCCTTCTCCCCCTCCATGTTCCTTCTCCCCCTCCTTGTTCCTTCTCCCCCTCCTTGTTCCTTCTCCCCCTCCTTGTTCCTTCTCCCCCTCCTTGTCCCTTCTCCCCCTACCTGCTCCTTCTCTCCCTCCCTTTTCCTTCTTCCTGTTCCTTCTCCCCCTTCCTGTTCCTTCTCCTCTCCCTGTTCCTTCTCCCCCTCTCTTTTCCTTCTTCCGGTTCTTTCTCCCCCTTCCTGTTTCTTCTCCTTCCTGTTCCTTCTCTCCCTGTTCCTTCTCCCCCTCCCTGGTCCTTCTCCCTCTCCCTGTTCCTTCTCCCCCTCCTTGTTCCTTCTCCCACTCCTTGTTCCTTCACCCCCTCCTTGTTCCTTCTCCCCCTCCTTGTTCCTTCTCCCCTCCTTGTTCCTTCTCCCCCTACCTGCTCCTTCTCTCCCTCCCTTTTCCTTCTTCCTGTTCTTTCTCCCCCTTCCTGTTCCTTCTCCCCTCCCTGTTCCTTCTCCCCCTCTCTTTTCCTTCTTCCGGTTCTTTCTCCCCCTTCCTGTTTCTTCTCCTTCCTGTTCCTTCTCCCCTCCCTGTTCCTTCTCTCCCCTCCCTGTTCCTTCTCTCCCCTCCCTGTTCCTTCTCTCCCCTCCCTGTTCCTTCTCTCCCCTTCCTGTTCCTTCTCTCCCCTCCCTGTTCCTTCTCTCCCGTCCCTGTTCCTTCTCTCCCTTCCCTGTTCCTTCTCTCCCCTCCCTGTTCCTTCTCTCCCCTCCCTGTTCCTTCTCTCCCCTCCCTGTTCCTTCTCTCCCCTCCCTGTTCCTTCTCCTCCTCCCTGTTCCTTCTCCTCCTCCCTGTTCCTTCTCCTCCTCCCTGTTCCTTCTCCCCCTCCCTGTTCCTTCTCTTCTTCCCTGTTCCTTCTCTTCTTCCCTGTTCCTTCTCCCCCTCCCTGTTCCTTCTCTCCCTCCCTGTTCCTTCTCTCCCTGTTCCTTCTCTCCCTCCCTGTTCCTTCTCTCCCTCCCTGTTCCTTCTCTCCCTCCCTGTTCCTTCTTTCCCTCCCTGTTCCTTCTCTCCCTCCCTGTTCTTTCTCTCCCTCCCTATTCTTTCTCTCCCTCCTTGTTCTTTTTTCCCCCTTTTCCTTCTTCCTGTTCTTTCTGCCCCTTCCTATTCCTTCTCCCCCTCCCTGTTCCTTCTCCCCCTCCCTGTTCCTTCTCCCCCTCCCTGTTCCCTCTCCCCCTCCCTGTTCCTTCTCCCCCTCCCTGTTCCTTCTCCCCCTTCCTGTTCCTTCTCACCCCCCTGTTCCTTCTCCCCCTCCTTGTTCCTTCTCCCTCTCCTTGTTCCTTCTCCCCCTCCTTGTTCCTTCTCCCCCTCCTTGTTCCTTCTCCCCCTCCCTGTTCCTTCTTCCCTCCTTATTCTTTCTTCCCCTCCTTGTTCCTTCTCCCCCTCCTTGTTCCTTCTCCCCCTCCTTGTTCCTTCTCCCCCTCCTTGTTCCTTCTCCCCCTCCTTGTCCCTTCTCCCCCTACCTGCTCCTTCTCTCCCTCCCTTTTCCTTCTTCCTGTTCCTTCTCCCCCTTCCTGTTCCTTCTCCCCTCCCTGTTCCTTCTCCCCCTCCCTTTTCCTTCTTCCGGTTCTTTCTCCCCCTTCCTGTTTCTTCTCCTTCCTGTTCCTTCTCCCCCTCCCTGTTCCTTCTTCCCTGTTCCTTCTCCCCCTCCCTGTTCCTTCTCCCTCTCCCTGTTCCTTCTCCCCTCCTTGTTCCTTCTCCCCCTCCTTGTTCCTTCTCCCCCTCCTTGTTCCTTCTCCCCCTCCTTGTTCCTTCTCCCCCTCCCTTTTCCTTCTTCCGGTTCTTTCTCCCCCTTCCTGTTTCTTCTCCTTCCTGTTCCTTCTCCCCCTTCCTGTTCCTTCTCTCCCTGTTCCTTCTCCCCCTCCCTGTACCTTCTCCCTCTCCCTGTTCCTTCTCCCCTCCTTGTTCCTTCTCCCCTCCTTGTTCCTTCTCCCCCTCCTTGTTCCTTCTCCCCCTCCTTGTTCCTTCTCCCCCTCCTTGTTCCTTCTCCCCCTCCTTGTTCCTTCTCCCCCTCCTTGTTCCTTCTCCCCTCCTTGTTCCTTCTCCCCCTACCTGCTCCTTCTCTCCCTCCCTTTTCCTTCTTCCTGTTCCTTCTCCCCTCCCTGTTCCTTCTCCCCCTCTCTTTTCCTTCTTCCGGTTCTTTCTCCCCCTTCCTGTTTCTTCTCCTTCCTGTTCCTTCTCCCCTCCCTGTTCCTTCTCTCCCCTCCCTGTTCATTCTCTCCCCTCCCTGTTCCTTCTCTCCCCTCCCTGTTCCTTCTCTCCCCTCCCTGTTCCTTCTCTCCCCTCCCTGTTCCTTCTCTCCCCTCCCTGTTCCTTCTCTCCCGTCCCTGTTCCTTCTCTCCCTTCCCTGTTCCTTCTCTCCCCTTCCTGTTCCTTCTCTCCCCTCCCTGTTCCTTCTCTCCCGTTCCTTGTTCCTTCTCTCCCTTCCCTGTTTCTTCTCTCCCCTCCCTGTTCCTTCTCTCCCCTCCCTGTTCCTTCTCTCCCCTCCCTGTTCCTTCTCCTCCTCCCTGTTCCTTCTCTTACCTGTTCCTTCTCCCCCTCCCTGTTCATTCTCTTCTTCCCTGTTCCTTCTCCCCCTCCCTGTTCCTTCTCTTCTTCCCTGTTCCTTCTCTACCGCCCTGTTCTTTCTCCCTCTTCCTGTTCCTTCTCCCTCTCCCTGTTCCTTCTCCCTCTCCCTGTTCCTTCTCCCCCTCCCTGTTCCTTCTCTTACTGTTCCTTCTCCCTCACTTCCCACCACTCTACAACTTCCTCCGTCACTCTCCCCATCACTACAACTTCCTCATTCTCCTCACCACTCTACCACTTCCTCCCTCTCTCTCCCCACCACTCTACCACTTCCTCCCTCACTCTCCCCACCACTCTACAACTTCCTCCCTCACTCTCCCCACCACTACAACTTCCTCCCTCACTCTCCCCACCACTACAACTTCCTCACTCTCACGGAGAAAATACTTCATAGATGTATCAAAGCTGATATTCTCAGGTGTTCCCGAGGGCAGTCACTTGAAAGTGCAGGTTCAACTTTATTGTTGTTGTTGAGCTGGAGAATTGTAATATTGGTAGTGATGTGTTTGATGGTATGAACTAGTAGATGGTACGTGTCTCTCTCTCTCTCTCTCTCTCTCTCTCTCTCTCATTCGTGTTTACAACAATATATAACCTCACAGACAATACAGTACAAAGTTTCTGACAACATTTCAGATTCAGTACCTGACAGCACAGTTACCGCTCATCAAGACGAACACTAACAATGTATTTTGAGATCTTCATATTATACTACTTAGTGTTATATATTTAACTCCCCCCTCCTCTCACTGCCGCTGACACCAACCACACCACTCGACTCTCTCCCCTCAGACAAAACACTTCCTCTCCCCACCAGTCGTTCAACACCTTTGCTTCTCTCCCCACCAGTCGTTCAACACCTTTGCTTCTCTCCCCACCAGTCGTTCAATACCTTTGCTCCTCTCCCCACCAGTCGTTCAATACCTTTGCTCCTCTCCCCACCAGTCGTTCAACACCTTTGCTCATCTCCCCACCAGTCGTTCAATACTTTTGCTCCTCTCCCCACCAGTAGTTCAGCACCTTTGCTTATCTCCCCACCAGTCGTTCAATACCTTTGCTCCTCTCCCCATCAGTCTTTCAACACCTTTGCTCCTCTCCCCACCAGTCGTTCAACACCTTTGCTCCTCTCCCCACCAGTCGTTCAATACTTTTGCTCCTCTCCCCACCAGTCGTTCAATACCTTTGCTCCTCTCCCCACCAGTCGTTCAACACCTTTGCTCATCTCCCCACCAGTCGTTCAATACCTTTGCTCCTCTCCCCACCAGTCGTTCAACACCTTTGCTCATCTCCCCACCAGTCGTTCAATACCTTTGCTCCTCTCCCCACCAGTCGTTCAACACCTTTGCTCATCTCCCCACCAGTCGTTCAACACCTTTGCTCCTCTCCCCACCAGTCGTTCAATACTTTTGCTCCTCTCCCCACCAGTCGTTCAATACTTTTGCTCCTCTCCCCACCAGTCGTTCAATACCTTTGCTCCTCTCCCCATCAGTCTTTCAACACCTTTGCTCCCCTCTCCACCAGTCGTTAAATACCTTTGCTCCTCTCCCCACCAGTCATTCAATACCTTTGCTCCTCTCCCCACCAGTCATTCAATACCTTTGCTCCTCTCCCCACCAGTCATTCAATACCTTTGCTCCTCTCCCCACCGGTCATTCAATACCTTTGCTCCTCTCCCCACCAGTCGTTAAATACCTTTGCTCCTCTCCCCACCAGTCATTCAATACCTTCGCTCCTCTCCCCACCAGTCATTCAATACCTTTGCTCCTCTCCCCACCAGTCGTTCAACATCTTTACTCCTCTCTCCACCAGTCGTTCAACACCTTTGCTCCTCTCCCCACCAGTAGTAAACACCTTTCCTTCTCTTCCCACCAGGAGTGACGTCCCTCTTGACTTCCCTTTTCCCCTCCTTCCTCATTATCTCACTCGCCTCCACCCCAGCCCCACTCTCCCGGCTAAGGATATTATAACCCTCTGATTAATGCTTTTCAGTCAGCGACTTGGTTGAAATGAGTCAGAACTGCAGATACACGTGACGCGCACCTCCTAAGTCATGGAAATCTACACCTCCGAAAAGGCTTTTGGCGGGTTATTAATGAACGTGTGAGAGACAGAGACACACAGAGACACAGACCACTGCTGCTGCATTCTAATTGTTGGAAAGCTTGTTTATCTTGCAAAACATTTCCGATGCATGTCCAAAATTTAGTCTCGCCTGTGACTGTCTAGCAACTCAAGAGACATTATACAGCGCTTATTGGCCCTAGGCGGGAAGTGGCAGCCAATGAGTGTGCTTCCTGAAGCCACTCTTGCCATGATAAAACCAATCACGGAGCTCCCTTCACCCATCAGAGACTTGACAACTAACGAGAGTGCCTATTGGAACCACTCCTGCCATGACAGCCAATCACGGAGCTCACTGCAACCAATTGAGACTTGGCGGGCAATGAAGGTGCTTATTGGAACCAATCATGGAGTTACAGCAAATAGGATCCTTATTGGGCCAAGCCCATAACCTGTCAGCCAATAGGAGTGCATACGATATCCCCTCTAATCTTGAATATATGACGAGGAATCACGCTGAAATGTGATAGCAAATTTGCGGGAAGATATCACTAAACAAAATAATAAACAAAATATGAGAACTTTGGTGTGTTGAGGTATATTTTCATAAATATTATATACTTTAAATTCGCTATAAGTGTTACTTTTATTTAGGAAAATTTGATATATCAGTAGTTGGTTGTTGCTATTCTGTATGACAGTTACAGAGTGGAAACAAAATTAGCTATGTTTCCCTGTCAAGTTCCATCACACAGGACGGGTTAAGTTCAATGTGCAGTGTTGAAATCTGTCGAGCTGTGCTGAGAGGCCTCAACTGGGTGATGAGGATATCGTCAAGTACCCCATCAAAGGTTCTACTGAAGCTTCAGAAGTTTCCTTCCAGCAGAACTTCCATTACTTGCGATAAACCATATACCTGTAGCCATTAGAAACCCTAACAAGATCTTGGGATATGAAATAGACAGGCTGCTCCACTCAACATCTCGTGTAAATAAAAAGATCAACATAGCCAAAGTCAGTTTTAACAGTCTCTTTAGATTTAATCAAGCTCCTCCACATGTCAAAAAACATCTGTATAAAATGATAATAAGACCTATACTCGAATACCCTTGTGTTCCAATGTCATTAACAACAAAGACCAACATGCTTCGGTTGCAACGGGTCCAGAATAGAGCTCTCCGCTTTATTACGGGTACCCGGAGGAGAGACCGAGTTAAAATGGCAGATTTACACGTACAGCAAGATATTACTGCCTTAAATGTACGCCTTGACACCATGAAGTAGAAACAACTCTATGCAATGCAAGAACTCTACATGCCAGATAGAGAACATCCTCTCCAAGTTGAAAATACCACTGATTATATCATCAATACTCCTCCTCACAGGACTCAAAGAATGACTCTCCCACAGAGGGTCCGTCGTTTTATCCATAAAGACGATTCCCATCGATCAATGATCTTGAGCAACCTCCCTGCAGATGAAGATGATTGGGTAACACCAGAACCCTTCTATGTTTACTAAGAAAATCATCGCCACCAATTAGGGAGACATCTTGTATAACATTCTACTGTTAAAATTATGCTACATTTACTATGGCTGGACACCACCTTGTAAGAAGCTAACGTGCCAAGTAATTCTTTATAAACTGGCCAGAAAATTATTGCCTTCATTGTCGTTTAAATATCCGTTGTGCAATCGCAAAAAAAAAAAAGCAATCGCAACTTGTATATTTACTACCTATTCAGAGTCATGTACTTGTATATCTGTTATATCTATGTGACTCTGATGGGTTACTATTATACCCCTTCAAGAATATTTTATTATTCCACATACACTTTTTAAATTACACCAAAGTGGTTGGGCCACTTACCTTTTATATCCTACCTCTCTCCCCCCTCCCACCCTTTTCCAATATTTCTATCCTTACCCATCCTTCTTCCTTACCCATCTTACCAAAGCTCTGGTCATCTCTCAAAATGGCTTACCCCATTACTGGAGAAAATAGTTTTTTTTATGAAGCTTTCTCCATCTCAGAGGAACAACGACAATTATATTTAGGCAAGAGTGAAAAAGAGAAAGGGGGGAGAAGGGAGTTAAATTTAGACATAACGCATATAAATACGTACGTGTATTAATATATACAACATAAATTCATTGTGTTCCTAAGAATAAGCAGTTCATAATACTCCCATGTGGTGATGTTGCCACGAATACTCGTCAGGCGTGGGGTGACTACCACCCACATGATGGGCGTGGGGTGACTACCACCCACATGATGGGCGTGGGGTGACTACCACCCACATGATGGGCGTGGGATGACTACCACCCACATGATGGGCGTGGGGTGACTACCACCCACATGATGGGCGTGGGGTGACTACCACCCACATGATGGGCGTGGGGTGACTACCACCCACATGATGGGCGTGGGGTGACTACCACCCACATGATGGGCGTGGGGTGACTACCACCCACATGATGGGCGTGGGGTGACTACCACCCACGTGGGGTGACTGATGGGCGTGGGGTGACTACCACCCATATGATGGGCGTGGGGTGACTACCACCCATATGATGGGCGTGGGGTGACTACCACCCACATGATGGGCGTGGGGTGACTACCACCCACATGATGGGCGTGGGGTGACTACCACCCACATGATGGGCGTGGGGTGACTACCACCCACATGATGGGCGTGGGGTGACTACCACCCATATGATGGGCGTGGGGTGACTACCACCCACATGATGGGCGTGGGGTGACTACCACCCATATGATGGGCGTGGGGTGACTACCACCCATATGATGGGCGTGGGGTGACTACCACCCACATGATGGGCGTGGGATGACTACCACCCACATGATGGGCGTGGGGTGACTACCACCCACATGATGGGCGTGGGATGACTACCACCCACATGATGGGCGTGGGGTGACTACCACCCACATGATGGGCGTGGGGTGACTACCACCCACATGATGGGCGTGGGGTGACTACCACCCACATGATGGGCGTGGGGTGACTACCACCCACATGATGGGCGTGGGGTGACTACCACCCACATGATGGGCGTGGGGTGACTACCACCCACATGATGGGCGTGGGGTGACTACCACCCATATGATGGGCGTGGGGTGACTACCACCCACATGATGGGCGTGGGGTGACTACCACCCATATGATGGGCGTGGGGTGACTACCACCCATATGATGGGCGTGGGGTGACTACCACCCACATGATGGGCGTGGGGTGACTACCACTCACATGATGGGCGTGGGGTGACTACCACTCACATGATGGGCGTGGGGTGACTACCACCCACATGATGGGCGTGGGGTGACTACCACCCACATGATGGGCGTGGGGTGACTACCACCCACATGATGGGCGTGGGGTGACTACCACCCACATGATGGGCGTGGGGTGACTACCACCCACATGATGGGCGTGGGGTGACTACCACCCACATGATGGGCGTGGGGTGACTACCACCCACATGATGGGCGTGGGGTGACTACCACCCACATGATGGGCGTGGGGTGACTACCACCCACATGATGGGCGTGGGGTGACTACCACCCACATGATGGGCGTGGGGTGACTACCACCCATATGATGGGCGTGGGGTGACTACCACCCACATGATGGGCGTGGGGTGACTACCACCCACATGATGGGCGTGGGGTGACTACCACTCACATGATGGGCGTGGGGTGACTACCACCCACATGATGGGCGTGGGGTGACTACCACCCACATGGTGGGCGTGGGGTGACTACCACCCACATGGTGGGCGTGGAGTGACTACCACCCACATGATGGGCGTGGGGTGACTACCACCCACATGATGGGCGTGGGGTGACTACCACCCACATGATGGGCGTGGGGTGACTACCACCCACATGGTGGGCGTGGAGTGACTACCACGCACATGATGGGCGTGGGGTGACTACCACCCATATGATGGGCGTGGGGTGACTACCACCCACATGATGGGCGTGGGGTGACTACCACCCACATGATGGGCGTGGGGTGACTACCACCCACATGGTGGGCGTGGGGTGACTACCACCCACATGGTGGGCGTGGGGTGACTACCACCCACATGATGGGCGTGGGGTGACTACCACCCACATGATGGGCGTGGAGTGACTACCACCCACATGATGGGCGTGGGGTGACTACCACCCACATGATGGGCGTGGGGTGACTACCACCCACATGATGGGCGTGGGGTGACTACCACCCACATGATGGGCGTGGGGTGACTACCACCCACATGATGGGCGTGGGGTGACTACCACCCACATGATGGGCGTGGGGTGACTACCACCCACATGATGGGCGTGGGGCAACTACCACCCACGTGATGGGCGTGGGGTGACTACCACCCACGTGATGGGCGTGGGGTGACTACCACCCACGTGATGGGCGTGGGGTGACTACCACCCACATGATGGGCGTGGGGTGACTACCACCCGAATGATGGGCGTGGGGTGACTACCACCCGAATGATGGGCGTGGGGTGACTACCACCCACGTGATGGGCGTGGGGTGACTACCACCCACGTGATGGGCGTGGGGTGACTACCACCCACGTGATGGGCGTGGGGTGACTACCACCCACGTGATGGGCGTGGGGTGACTACCACCCACATGGGCGTGGGGTGACTACCACCCAAATGATGGGCGTGGGGTGACTACTACCCACATGATGGGCGTGGAGTGACTACCACTCACAGGATGAGCGTGGGGTAACTACCACCCACAGGATGGGCGTGGGGTGACTACCACCCACATGATGGGCGTGGGTTGACTACCACTCACAGGATGAGCGTGGGGTAACTACCACCCACAGGATGGGCGTTGGGTAACTTCAACCCTCATGATGGGCGTGGGGTAACTACCACCCACATGATGGGCGTGGGGTGACTACCACCCACATGATGGGCGTGGGGTGACTACCACCCACATGATGGGCGTGGGGTGACTACCACCCACATGATGGGCGTGGGGTGACTACCACCCACATGATGGGCGTGGGGTGACTACCACCCACATGATGGGCGTGGGGTGACTACCACCCACATGATGGGCGTGGGGTGACTACCACCCACATGATGGGCGTGGGGTGACTACCACCCACATGATGGGCGTGGGGTGACTACCACCCACATGATGGGCGTGGGGTGACTACCACCCACATGATGGGCGTGGGGTGACTACCACCCACATGATGGGCGTGGGGTGACTACCACCCACATGATGGGCGTGGGGTGACTACCACCCACATGATGGGCGTGGGGTGACTACCACCCACATGATGGGCGTGGGGTGACTACCACCCACATGATGGGCGTGGGGTGACTACCACCCACATGATGGGCGTGGGGTGACTACCACCCACATGATGGGCGTGGGGTGACTACCACCTACATGATGGGCGTGGGGTGACTACCACCTACATGATGGGCGTGGGGTGACTACCACCCACATGATGGGCGTGGGGTGACTACCACCCACATGATGGGCGTGGGGTGACTACCACCTACATGATGGGCGTGGGGTGACTACCACCTACATGATGGGCGTGGGGTGACTACCACCCACATGATGGGCGTGGGGTGACTACCACCCACATGATGGGCGTGGGGTGACTACCACCACCACCCACATGATGGGCGTGGGGTGACTACCACCCACATGATGGGCGTGGGGTGACTACCACCGACATGAGGGGCGCGGGGTGACTACCACCTACATGATGGGCGTGGGGTGACTACCACCTACATGATGGGCGTGGGGTGACTACCACCCACATGATGGGCGTGGGGTGACTACCACCCACATGATGGGCGTGGGGTGACTACCACCCACATGATGGGCGTGGGGTGACTACCACCCACATGATGGGCGTGGGGTGACTACCACCCACATGATGGGCGTGGGGTGACTACCACCCACATGATGGGCGTGGGGTGACTACCACCCACATGATGGGCGTGGGATGCACAATCAAGATATTAAACTATCACAGACGGGACTGCCCCTGTTCTCCCGCCTCTGTTTACTGGCTCCCTCACTCTTCTGTGATAATCGTAACCATATCTATAAATTGGTGTACCGGTAAGCCAGCGGAAGGCCATGGTCAGATGACCAAAAGCTGTGGGTCATCATAGACTAAGACCTGCGTCAGGAAACACTTGTCCTATTTCCTGACAAACCTTATACCCACCTACGTCTTTTGTGTTAGTGTAACTGTGTAAATGGTCCAAGTCTGATCGAAACGTCGCCGTGAGCTCCTCTCTCCTACGTCCGGCTTGTTTGTGTATTGTTCCAGTGATGGTATTATGACTTTTTGTTCTTTGCTTATGAAGTTGTTAATAAATTCTTGGCGCCTAATCCTAGGTAATTGGTTATAAAATCTGAGGCCGAAGGAGACTGGAACCTAGGAGCCTTGGGACAAGGTACACAGTGCTCTGTTCACAGTACCACACTGGTCCAGTGCTCTGGAGCCCAGGTAACGCTACACGTCGTCCAAACATTCAGGAAGGTGGCTCACAGCTTTTCATCTCATCCCCCGAATGCATCAGTCAACGAGAGATTTTTACAGTGTTTAGAATTCGCAGAACAAGCGAAATATTTACAAACTGTTTGTGAATATTTCGTCTGTTCATATATATATATATATATATATATATATATATATATATATATATATATATATATATATATATATATATATATATATAATGGTTGTTGCACCTATTGCTCCAGTGTTTCATCCCATTATTCCACTATTATTTACGAAGAAAAAATTTCTTACATCTCTTTGGCTTCACTTTCCAACAGATTTACAAGCGGTACTGGATGTGCTTCTCACATTAAAATAGAAAAAAAAAGAATTGCGAAAAATAATTTGACAAAGGGCGTTTTACTAATTTTTGCGAAGTTTTTTTTTCACACTTTGATTAATTAGTGATGCAAGTGGAAATACTTGGCAGATGTCAACATTGCATTCAACACAACACAGTTGAGAGAAGAGCCACAAAGGATTCCTGGACAAAGGATTCCCACAATGAGATTACCAATTATAATTGTTTATCCGATCTGAGAGTTCCTCTCTGGGAGATGAAAGAGGAAGGTGAGTACTGGAAGGAGGCGTGGGGGAAGAGGGGCAGAGGGAAGGAATGAAGAAGAAGGGTAGAGGAAGATAATATGGGGGAGTAAGAAGGAAAGAAGAGGGGGAACAAGGAAGATAGAGGAATGTGATAAAGTAGGAGAAAGGGGAAGGATAAAAGACAAGTTTCACTTAAAGTTTATTTGATTGGTGTGTGTGGGTGTGTACTCACCTACGCGTGACTGTGTTGAAGGTGTGTTAGAGATACGTAATGGAGGTGTTGGCGTAATAAGCAATTGCTCTGCTGGGTGACGTCAGCCAGCAGAGCAATGTGAGCTTAGTGTGTACTTTGTAACTGGCTAGGACGCCAGCAGGCGTCATGCGCTTGGTGTTACACATGGTGTGTGAATCATGTAAGTCAGTGTCGGTGACCTATCAACGACTCATACTCACCTGTCACACTCCTAAGCTGTGATACTAGGTAACGGACCCCTACTTGCATAAAATTGACGTGATATACCACTGACAGTTGCAAGGGGTAGAGGTTTAGCTCCTGGCTCCACCTCTCGACTTTAAGATTCCCTCCGTTTGCCTCGTGCGACCTATTGTACTATAGTGCTATCGGTCTTATTCCTGCCTGTTCCATTAACTTTAGTCTCACATCTTGTGAGGTACTGTAGTGAACGACTATTTACCATCCAGAAATATAGAATTTTTTTTTTTTTCTCTCTCTCTCTCTCTCTCTCTCTTTCTTCAGTCTAACATTACTTAACTTGTCATAGAACTCGAGCAAATTTGCGGAATTCGCTGTTTTCCAGATATCAAACAGCTTCCCTGTTGCAAATGGCTTGATTGCTGAAAGTGGTTCGTTCAGTTCTTCTGCTCCCTTTCTCAGGACGCTTGGAGAGATGTCTGGCCCCATTGCCTTCGAGGTATCTGATTCACTAAAGTAGTTTCTTAACCTCTTGTGCGGATGGTTTCGATACTTCCACTTTCTATATTTGACTCTCTGATTCCACTGAGAGTACGTTCATAAATCTTACGTTCAGCTCCCTGCAAACTTCGTGGTCATTCCAAATGAGTTCTTCTTCTCCTTTCCTCATTATTATTAACCTGGTCCTACATAGTTATCTTTCGATGCTGTCATTCTCAAATTGTCCGTCGGCGTCTATTCTTACCCATGTGTATTCATATCTAGCTCTTCTGCTTGTTTTCTTCTTCTCCAGTGTTTCGTGTTGTCTATATTTCTTCGAGGCTCTTACACTTTCAGTTCATGCCTCACTTTACATCTGGATGAAGAATGGGCTTTGTTCTTGCCTGTGATTCTGTTTCTGAGGTTGAATTTCTCCTCTGCCTCGCAGTTCCAGCTACACTATCATTTCGTTAGTTGTCTTTCCAGCGATCTAGCTTCTTTCCCGTGCATTCCACTTAGTAATTTCTTTTATGCTTTCGTAGTTTACTTTTTTAATTGTCCCTTCATGCTCTGCGATGCTCTTCACGCTCACTTCCACAAGGTAGTCGAACCTCGGTGCTGCATTTTTGCTGGCACTGATTGGTGTGTCGTATTTTGTCAGGTTACATCACAGTCTCTTAGGGTGAGTTCCCTAGCTGTCTCCTCTACATACTGACATAGGGATTTTTCCATTATCTCCAACAGCTTAGCTAGACACATTTCCAGTCCTCCATGAGACTCCAGATTTTCCCAGTCTGTTTCCTTATAGCTGAAGTCTCCCATAATTAGTAGTTTTGCACTATGTGTGTGGGCTCTCCTAGCAGCCTCCATTATTGTGTCCTGTGGTTTTATATTCCTGCCTTGGTCTCCTCCTGCTAAGTGGTGGATTGCATATCACTGCTATCACCACCTAGGGTCCCGCAGTTCTGTGTTCCCCCTTTCCATTTATTTATCATTTCAAAAGCCCACTGGTTCCTAATTAGCAATGCCTCTTCACTACCTCCCTTTCTTTTGTTCTTTTTCCATATTTGATATTCTGGGAAAAATCACATCTGTTATCACCGTTGTGAGATTGGTCTCTTCTTGCTTCAGTGTATACTTATCTATTTGTAACTGGATATTTGGGGTTGCAGAGGTCGATTTATAGCTCCTGGCCCTCCTCTTCCCTGATCACTACGGTGTGTGTAGGTGCGTGGTCGCACGTGTACATTTGTACTTATGTGAACGCTCACGTGAAAACTTGCAGTGTAGGTCAGTCCTTGAGGGAAGCATAATTTCGTTGCTTCTCCGTCGTCCACCCCTCGCAGATTCGCTTTCAGGATTTTTTTGTTTTTTTTTTTTTTTT